>NC_035109.1:384539928-384844351 GCF_002204515.2 Aedes aegypti | reverse complement strand
TCTCATTTTTTCGTTTTTACCTTTCAATTGAATCTTTCTGATGATATCAGGCTTGTTTTGGAGTCAATTGGTACAAAATGACACTTTATTCAACAATTCGCTTTAGAATAAATTTAAGCATATTAGGAAAGTTATTGTCAATAGTATTTTATTATTTATCCAGAAATTACCCTCCTTTCAAATATTAATTCTTCCCATAATTATAGGTATGAAAATTGTTGATTTTAAATTTCCTCCTTTTATGCATAGGCTGTTCTTTGGAGCTATATTTTTTAAGTATTTTTTTGTTTCCAACTGACAAAAGGGACGATAACATTGATCTGCTAAAATTATCAGCGAAAAGAGAAATCGATTACTGCAGTTACTTCGATGGGTTGTGCTACGTTTCTCCAAATGTCGGTTCCCCGAATGCCAGTTCCCCGAATATCTCGTTTCCCCGACTAGCCCACTTCTCCGAAAAGTTTTTAACACTCATAATTGTCGTAACATTATACATTTCATGGTAGTGAACGAACTGACCATCTAATATGCACCCTTCTTTATTTAATTGGCGGTTCTTTCGAGTTTTACCGTCCTCAGAATTTTTACCAACATGTGTATAGCCGAGAATAACAGAATATTTCCTTCTTTTGAATGTTTATCGTTCTTTCTTATCACCACTTTTCGGGGAAACCAGTCATTCGAGGAAATGGTATTCGGGGAAAAGTAGCACAACCACTTCGATGATTCTGTACGTACTTTTTTATGTCTTTTCGTTTTATTATGCCGAAATATTTTTTTGCGTCCATTCTTCTAGTGGTTTAATTATAAATTTTGCCTTCTTTAAAAAATAGGCTGTTCTTTATAGTTCAACTATTTTAAATTTTATTATTTAGTAAACCTCAATGTTAACCATTTTATCAATTCTTGCCAGAGGTGTGGTTAGAATGATAATTACTTTAGAATTTGCCAATTTTCAACATATACTTTTTTTGGGACAAACGCGTGATCTCCTTCCGAGGTATGCCGGAAAAAATATTATTTCAATCACGAATTTTCCCTTCTCTCGATAATAGACGGTGTTTTTGATGTACACTTTCAAAATTAGTATTTTCATTGCACCGTTGAAAAGTTTCGCCACAAATATTTTCTTTTAAAGATGGGTTGTTCATTTGACCTATGCTGTGAACAGACTTTTTTTTTGCGTTAGAACCTTAACCATTTTAAACGAAAAATAATCTGCTCTCATATATAGGCAATTTTTGCATTAAGTCTCATTGATAGATCTTTGGACTATAGCTTTAGATATTTTGCAAAAAAATCCATTCTTTTATCAAGTAATTTCATCGAGTGTTACGTCCAAAGTGGGACAGAGCTTGATCTGCAGCGAAATATTCTATGAGCGTTCCCTTGATGAATAACTGCGAACTTTCTTTGCCAATTTACTGTTTCAAATTTGCTTATCGCAACAAGCTCAAAGATACTCTATGTTCTGAGATGTAGAGACTCGTCACGAGTTTAATTTAGTAATGCTCTCTAATGTCACAATAATTTTTGAAATTCTTAGCTTGGAAAATCTCTGAACGAACACCACGCTTGTTTAGAATCTACCAACACTTTTTGCTATAGGCTCGGTGGTGTTGATCTCGGTAAAAGCTTAAACAATGCCGATATTTATTTTGAGTCAACCATTATGCCAAACGACGATTATGCCAAACGACTTTATGCCAAACGGCTTTATGCCAAACGACCTTATGCCAAACGACTTTATGCCAAACGGGGTACAATCGAAGTGAGCAGCTTTATCAGTCGGTCCACCGAGTACTTCTGAAGGTATGGGAGGACGAAGAATTGCCCACCGGCTGGTTGGATGGCCTCATACGCCCAATCTAAAAGAAAGGACACAAACTGGAGTGTGCCGATTACAGAGAAATGACCCTGCTGAATTCGGCGTGCAAAATTCTGTCGCGCATCCTGTTTAACAGACTGAGACCGCTCAGCCAACAAATTAGTTCACATAACTGAGATTCAACTCAGTAAAGTGAACGCTTATTCGGAAATAAATGATTGTATAAAATGCATAGATTCCCTCTTTGTGAACATATGTGGAGGCCATATACGTACATTCCAAAAAATGCAGTGTAGGAAATACAACTTGAGACGAGTTCGTTCGGTGCTTTCCATAATTTCGTACATAATAGTATTTTGCACTTTATATAACTTTGTTTCAACAAACAAACGAAAAATAAAAAGGTAAAACAAGTAAGTGCAAGCCTCCACGCAATGATCTTCAGATCGCTAATCATATTGGCTACCACTGTTCCGTTCAGTCACTGTTAAATGACACGGAAAGCTGGCAAATATAAATCCCACAATATAGCTTATCTGAAGGTACCGTCTACTCCATCTATACTGCGCCACCCATGCTCAAGCGAATTTGTCACCGGTACATTTCGTAAACGCTTCAGTTATCTCCAATGATTGAAACAGAGCTGTTGTTAAAGCTCCTTAACATGCTTTGAAATAATAATTTGTTTCTCATTTGATAATGATACAATATCAATAATAGTTATAACCCAGCCAAAAATTTGATCAACATAACAAAAATCATTTATTTGATCAAAGCAAATTGTTTAAAATGCACGAATTCCCTCTATTCGCACAAATTTGAAGGCTATATAGGGTTATACGGTGTAATATGCTCAAACTTCATTTTAAACGGATTGAGGATTTTCACACGTAAATCTGATTCCTTATATTACATATATGTTATTTGAGAAGTTAGCAGTCAAAAGTCAATAAAAAATCAAAAAATAACGAAAATCATGTTTTTTGAATTGAAATCTTGCGTCCGATAAGAAAGCCTCATTTGAAATGAATTCCATGCTTTTATTATTGTACTTATAACAAAAACTTTTACCGGTAGACGACTGCTAATGAATTCTTATGAACTTAGCAGGTGTTGGAATTTAATTTCTAAACATCTCTCCAACGCTGTGCACCATTGTTCTACGGGAGGGAAATATCTCACGGGTTGTTTTGAAACATCCAGATTTGGATCATTCACTGGAATAATCTTGTATATACGTATCCTTTAAAGAAACTATTTGGCAAGAGAAAGCTGCATGCAGAGCTTGACCAACTAAATAAACAACGCACTGACTGTTTATGTAATGTATTCGCTACTGTCATAGAGCACTTTTACTTTAGAAGAGCGTCAAGGGGGCGTATTACACCTTTTTACCTTACATATATTTCATGAAATTCATCATAGCCAATACAACTCCAGACAAGTTGATTTGGCGTTTATTATGACTAACGTGTATGACAGTGTGTTGCACTTTGCATGATTTGATTTTTACAAACATTGCAAAGACCGATCAATAAAAAATCGTGAGACATTTGTGACCGTCAGTTATTAAGATTACAGTGAGTGTTTCAATAATTAATCAGTAAAACGCTGAAGCATCTGTTCCTGTGTGATTTTCTTTGAATAAACGTAGGTATGCCGCTGTAACAGCACCGTAGGACTGAGAAACAAAGACGGTCCGATTTCTGACTCCAGACGCTCACCCCAGTGCATCCACCTCATAGTGAAGTGATTATCAAAAAATAAAATAAAATAAAAATGCTCATATAAAGTGATACCATAGCGTGTATAAAACTATGATGCTTTATTATCCGTATGTAAATTTTTCATTAGTACCTCTTGTATTCGGTTTATGCTTGTTTTTTTAGATGCATCCAGCGATGTGCACTCTTCCCCTATATGATTTCATATTTATATCAGATGAACTCATATCTAATCTCACATTCAAGACTATAATAGAATCAAATCAAATGAAGAAGAAATCGCAAGGGAATGGCAAATTTATGTTACATATTTTGTTGTATGAAGTTGGAATTGGTTTAGATGCAAATTCAAATCAGATCCAATTACTGACTCCACAAACACAATCAATCAATTAAATTTTACATTATATCCAATTCCAATGTGAATTTCACATTTATACATCGTTATATGATCTGTGGTTTGCTGGGCGCTCGAGAAGTCCTTCGTCGGCGAATACCAAGCTGATTTTCGTGAGGGCCGTTCGACAACGGGCCAGATGCTTAGCTTGCGAATGATCCTAGATAAATTCTGGGAGTACAACTTGCAGACTCACCATCAGTTTATTGATTTCAAGGCGGCGTACAACTCAGTGAAAAGAAATGAGCTTTGGCAGATAATGTCTGAATATGGTTTTCCGGCGAAACTAATTAGGCTGATACGTGCTACGCTGGATGGTTCGAAATCAAGTGTTCGGATCGCAGACGAGGTGTCAACCTCGTTCGTGACGTTAGACGGGTTGAAGCAGGGAGACGCACTTTCGAATTTATTGTTCAACATTGTACTCTAGGGTGCTATTAGGAATTCTGGCGTGCAGAGAAATGGCACTATTATCACAAGCTCGCACATGTTCCTTGGCTTTGCGGACGACATAGACCTAATTTTAATCGATCACAGGTCAGTGGAAGAGGCCTTCGTCCCTCTGAAAAGCCGAGGATAGGCCTGACCATTAATTCTACCAAAACGAAGAACATGGTTGCAGGTAGAGATAGAGTCTGGCTTGGTGGTGTAGGTGCTGAGGTAGTGTTTGATGGGGATGTATTTGAAGTTGATGAAGAATTTGTTTACCTTGGATCACTTGTGACATGTGACAACGACGTTTCCCGCGAAGTGAAGAGACGTGTTGTGGCTGCGAATAGGGCACGAAGCGTGGATGTTGAAAGGGTCAGACCGGAAAGCTCTCGGTGTTTTCGAGCGTAAAGTGCTGCGGACAATACTCAGTGGGAAACTCGAAAATGGTGTGTGGTGCAGACGCATGAATCACGAGTTGTATCAAGTGTACAAAGATGCGAATATTATCAAGCGTGTAAAGTACGGCAGAATCTAGTGGGCTGGTCACTCAGTGCGAATGTCGGAAGAAAGAATTGTGATTTGGAACTAGGTAAAGGTCGGCGGCATCGGGGAAGACCACGAATACGCTGGCTATAAGCAGTCGGTCCATGAAGATGTACAATCACACCTTATCTGAGGACTTTCAGAACTTCTACTTTTCCATTTTGACCTACACCGTCGAAGAGGCGAGAGTGCGTGAATATTTTTTTATGTCGCGGTGTATTTAAATTGGTAATAGCTTTAAAGTGCGATAAGTCTTTCGTTAGTCTATCAGATTAAACTAACTGTTACTTTTTGTTCCTTTCTGTAGTTTTTTTTTCTATCTTTATTCACGAGATTTTTAGCCCTGGGCTAGTTCATCTCGGGACCAACGGCTTTGCTTCCGTTCCGAACGAATTTTTTTTTTAGTGACTTTCTCGGGGATGGGATTCGATCCCATGTCCTCGGCGTGAGAAGCGTGTGTTCTAACCACTACACCAGGTCCGCCCCCTCCTTTCTGTATTGTAGAAAAGTACATTAGCCTATGCCAAAGGTTACTCGCGGTCATTTAGTTTGTGTGTGCGTTTATGAATTAGAAAAGGTATTTTTTTTTGTGAATACTTTTTGTTAATGCGTCGAACCAGCGAGCGGCACATTGTTATCTGGTGAATCCGAAAAGTCGTATTTCGTTGCCGCATTCGGAGTGATAGTCGCAACACCACTATCGTTAACGCGCGTAAATACAGAGTTCTTCTCTGCCGTCTCATTCGTCGTCCGGCACTTTCGCTTTACCAGCGCATTCATCGCACACTCTTAAAAATAATGAGAATTACAAAAGACGTAAACCTATTTACACTTAAATATTATGCAACTCAATCTGAAATATGACTTAAATTTATGTTTCCTTTGACGTATTGTAAAATTTCAAGGACCAATATCCTACTTTTACAACATCATTGAAAATTGATGTTTCCACTTTAAATCTAAATATTTCAAGCCATGAAAATTTAACGCACAACTTATTTATATGTGAATCGTACCGTAAATTTACATGACACTGTACTTTTCTGAAGCTATCATGCAAACCATCAAGTCTGCATTCAAACATGGCCGAAACCAAACGTCGTGAGTGATTCCTTCTGAAATTTGTGGAGAGTGATTAAATTTAAGAACTGTTTTTCTACAAGCGGATGGAGGATAATTAGACATTTGTAGTGGCAAGCAAATTGACCGGGAAGATCGATAATTGGAACGGAAACTAGTAGGTTTTGAAAAGCAATGATGTTTACTATTGCAGCTTTGTGTGAAATGAAGAGTGTTGTATGGTATGGTTCTGTAGGAGAAGTGATTAGTGCGATTGAGGAATACAATTCAATTACTGGATAGTTAATATAAAATGCAATATATTAACACAACCTTGGAGATCAGAATGCTTTTAACGGTAGCTAGATGGTAAGTGTTCCTGTTTTTTTTTGTTCTGTTTGCCTTGAGAAAAACAAAGCACACGGCATGGCCAGAAATCTATGACGTTTTATTTTTACGTCATAACGTAAAAGTAAGTCTTCGTAGGTTTCCCGTCATGCCGTGTGTTTTTTTTTGTAATGTTGGTATCATGTAATTTTAAGAATGGACGTAAATTTATGTCAAAAGGTTCGCTTCTTTTATGTGCATCTTTGATGACTTAAATTTACATGAAATTTTATAAGAGTGCAGCGTCTATAAGGCAGCGTCCATTTATTACGTATAACGCTTAAATGTGCAATTCTTGGACCCCCTCCCCCCGTCCGTAACGCTTTTTGTATGAAAATTTTTAAATTTTTGTATGATCCAACTTCCCCCTCCCCCGTTTAGCGTTACGTAATTTGTGGACGCCACCAAAGGGTCCATGTGTAACCAAACAAGCAAACTTACCATGTGCATGCGTTAAGTACTCCACCCAATTAACCGAGCTCGAAGATCAGAAGAAGATGATAAACAGTCGATATAATCCGATTAGAAATCCGCACACTCTTTAGGGAAAGTTTGGAAATATGAAGAAGTAGAGGAAAGGAACACACGTCATGAATAAAACCTAGGTTATACAATTTGAATAACCTTCAAAATGTTGTTGTTGTATGACTTAACAAATTGTGTATTTTTGTAGTATGTCAATACTTTCCCTGTAACAGTTTTTGGTCTTCGAGATTTCTAAATTTTCGCGTCGTTCTAGATGTTTTTTTCTGTCTTTGTTTTTGTGCAGCAAAATTGTCTGCCTGGAAATCCGTCTCTGAAGCGGTCAGGAAAATTTAAATTAGTGAGTTCTTCCAGTGACCATACTCGTGAGTGGTGTCGTTGTGTGTCGGTAGAAAGGCGGTCAGCATCAACTATTTTTGAGATTCGCTCAAGGCGATCTCTATATCTGAGAAATCTCGATCTACCATACAATTTGAGTTTTCTGTATCGTTTCCCTGTTTGCTATTTAGATTCTTATAAAACAGATCCGCCCAGAGGTTGGGTTTCTTGCCGGGAAAATATAATTCGACTGACGGTTCGGTCTTTCATTTACTTATTAAATGTTATGTCAAGTAAGAAATAGCCTTAAAGTGAAACTCCGTTGAATCCACAAATTTAGGTATACAAGTAGTTGTACATAAAAAATAATCTCATATTTGCTGGTAATAGTGACAATATTATAAACAAGACATCGTTGCCAGTAATGATTGCATCAATTTGAGTCTTTCTCATGCCAGTTGAATAAAATTGGTGATGTCATACGTAGCCTTAAACATTCCTAGCAGCACTGCAAACGAGCAGCTGACTTAAAATTAGAAAAATAAAAAAAAAGCGATAACTGGTGATCAGGTGATTGTTTTTAGCACGGTTTTGTCAGGATTTAAGTTATTACCAGCAAAAACCAACTAGAAGATGTTTTTCAATGAGCAAGTAGTGAAAGTAAATTATGTTGGATGTTCTACGCGCAGCGAAAATGGTGTAATTGGACGAAAAGTGTCCTTCGTTCGAGGGTGAATACGTGTAAACAAACATAGGCAAGTTTGTCGTTCGTTTTGAAAATTAGCACGGTTTGTGAAATTTCGACTAACTACTTGTTATCAAACTATGAAAATGTTAAGGTTACAGTGTTTTGATGTCCCGTTAGCAATTTGGTAGCGATTAGTTGTAGGTAAGTGGAATATTTTGAGAAATAATGTGGACCATCGGCAAATGTGTATGTATGTGTGAGGAAGCCATCTTCACTGCCATGACAGAGATTCCATCCTATATGTCCTTAAGAAAATTTGATCTAAGAATAAAACATACCTAAATGTGTAACATTCTAATTGACTCTTTATAGAAATTTTAATGAGTTGTAGGAACTACATGTAATTATGGTAAGAATTTACGTAACCGAAGATACAGTGGTAACTCATACTGATTCCCAACAATCCCTTGATCTGATTCTCTTTAGATGTCGATATATAAAAACAGTTTTTAAAATGGCTTGAGATAATGTCACATATGGAGATTGATGATAAACCCTACATCAAAAAATCAACTCTGCACGTGATCCATCAGCGGCCCATTAGTGTCCGATCCAATTAAGCTAATAACCGAATGGATGTCAAACTTAGACTCTGTTACTGTGTTGCGAACCATTGAAAGAGTAGGATGTACAACGATCACCTCTCCAACCAATATCCTTTATATTTAAAGGTAATGCTCAATTTAATCGCCAACGGATGTGTAAGGAATTTTAATCAAGCTGTTAATTATTATTAGGATTTTTTCATCAGGCCGGAAAAGGTATCGTCTCCAACGGTTCCTCATCGCAAGCAATCAGCGTACAATATTCGAACCGGAATCCGAAATATTTTCGCCGAATATTGCTCCAACAGTTCAGTTCATGGAGTAAACTATGGAACCCATGACCGAACACCGTGGGAACGTTTCTGGTGGATTTTGATGCTCGGTCTGTCACTTTATGGTTGTGTTGCTCTGATTGGGAACATCTACTACAAGTGGGAACACAAACCGGTCATACTTAGCTTCAATGAACAACCAATTTCGGTTTGGGAGATACCTTTTCCAGCCATCACGATATGTCCGGAGTCCAAATTTCGTCCTGAGGTTCTGAACTTCACGCTGCTGGTTGATCAAATCTTCGAGAATGCTGCTGGTGATATGAGCGATGACGAGTATAGTGATAAATTGATTTTTTTTTGCGTCATACTAAAGTTATCTGAATTTCAGAATCCAAACTATGCTGAGTTTGCTGCAGGTTTGTGATCGTATGTACTCACATGGACAATACCAGCGGATTCTTAAGAACTATAAATTGAAACAGGACATTGTCCAAAAACTTCTAGAAATATGTCCGGGAAAGAGTAAAGACCTAATAATTCAGTGCCGGATGAGTGTCTACCCATGCGAAGACTCGTTCAGAGAAACCGTAACTGATGAGGGTATTTGTTACACCTACAATCTCATACCAGAGCGAGAGATGTTTCGGATAGATCATCTGCACAATAACTACGACTACTACCAAAGTTTACATCCTTACTCCAATTGGTCGTTGGACGAGGGCTACAAACCAAATTGCGATCTGAGAACTTATCCCAGTAGAGTCTACGGTTCTGGATTTGAAGCTGGGCTCTACATGCAACTACGGATTCCCAAAAGCTACGATGAGTATCACTGCCGGGAAGCGCTGGGATTCAAAGTTTTGCTACACTCTCCAGCGGAGTTCCCGGTTATCTCCAGAAAGTTCATTCGCTTAACATACAACCACGAAGTAACTATGGCTCTGAAGCCCCAAATAACGTCCATATCCAGCAGTTTACGAAGCTACAGCCCCCTTCGAAGACAATGCTTCTTCAGTCATGAACGAAAATTGGAATTCTTCGCGGTCTACAATCAGGCCAACTGTGAATTCGAATGTCTCACCAACCATACCCTGAAGCTGTGCGGCTGCGTTCGCTTCTCGATGCCTTACGCCAAAGGTACGAAGATCTGCGACACTTCCCAGATGGAATGTGCCATTCAAGCGGAAAATGAAATTCAACTTTTGGTGGCAACCGAAGGAATAAAGAAAAATAGTTCTACCAGTGATCACTGCTACTGTCTGCCGGCGTGTAACTCAATCGAGTATGACTCGGAACTGACGCAAACAAAGTACGACCATGCTCGATCATTCCAGTTGCGCTACAGGTCACAGGTTCCGGACGATCTGCTCGAAAAAGTCGTCAAGTAAGTGATAGTGTACTTTCGGGTATGTCCGATGTTTGAAAAGTTTTCTTATTTCAGCAACAACTTTGCCAAGTTGGCAATATATTTCAAGCAAGCCCAGTACATGACCATGAAGCGAAGTGAACTGTTCGGCTGGACGGATTTCATTGCCAACTGCGGCGGAGTGTTGGGTCTCTGCATGGGTGTCAGTCTGCTGAGTTTGGCCGAGTTGCTCTACTACTGTGCGGTAAGGCCCATCCTGCTTATTCGTGATTTTAGGAAGCATGACGGTGGAAATGGAGTCATGGCCGTTAAACCGACGGTGGGCTAGTGAGGAATGATTGCGTGAATGATGTAGGTGCAGTTGGTAATTAGTGCAGTGTGGTGCATTGCATGGAATATAAAAAGCAAATTTATAGTCTAGCGTTACAAACTGCAGAAGTTGTTTGAATTTTGCGCACATTTCTGTCTACAAATCAGTATAAGGGGTGAGTAACATTAGGTTTACAAGTAGTTAAATAAATGATCTGATTGAACATCTGCAAGACAAATGAATCTTAACTCGTTAACGCCAAAGGTATCTAACAATTGGAATTGAACTCTGTATGTGTTATTCACAAATGTTTTCCCATAAATTAAACCTTATTTCTCAAAAAAAAAAAAAAAAACATGTGTATGTGTATCGATACCTAGTTGGTTTTTAGATCCATTACAAAGTTAAAAAGTTGAAAGAAAGTGCAGTTCAAGGGTCATTTTGTAGCGATTTTTCAAGAAAACCACTAATATTTCTTCATAGGATGAGCATCTTTTCTATACTTGAAATCCTCTGCATTTCAAAGTTGTGAAAATATCAGTTCGTTACTTTGAAATCGCCACTGTTTGTAATATGAGTTATGTTCATAATGAGCATGATTGACCGCCCGCAGTTGCCACTCCGTTTTTGCAAGAACAGCTGTAGTTACACAGAGAACATATGCTACTCAGGATCAGTAGCATCCTCAATGTGTAAGTACTGGCACTCTCATTATCATATCAAGCAATAACGGTGCCGGCTGCGTCCGAATGCAGGTCAATTTGGGGATGGGAGGGGAAATGTTGACGTGTTACTTGCTTTATGAAAGCCGAGGAGTACTCTGCACTTCCACTAGAAAACACTGCACATTGGTCCCAAAGCCATATCTAGGAAGACAAAAATGATTGCGCCTAAACCGTCAACTTAAGATATATGGTGTCTTCGGCAAAGTTTCTCCATATTTTTCAGACATTTTTTTCAGAGATGTGAAATTAGGGTGGCCCACATGGTTTACGAGATCGTCACATAAACTTTTTTGCTGACGCATTTAGGACTACAAAATGTTCTACAATGTTTTAGAAAAATCGATTTGGAGCAACTTTACTGAAGATCCCAAATTTCTATCTCCTATGGTTCGCGAGTTATGTTTTTTTTTAACAAAAAAGTTAGGGTGCTACTGAAAAATCAGTTTTTTCTTGATAACTTTTTATACGATAATTTCATACAAAAACTTTGTTCCGAGCACTTTTAGAAATTTTGATTGCGCAACTTTTTGCCAAAGAAATTTTTGTTCTACCTCTTATGGTTACAGAGTTATCAGAAATTTTCGTCGAAAAATAATTGTTTTCAAATGCCGATATCTCCGAAAGGCGCAAACGGATTTTCAATCTTTTGTCGGCATTAGAAAGATTATCTTTTTCTCTGTTTATGGTGAAAAAACTGTGAGGACGTTTTTTGTTTGAAACGATTGACAAAATTTTGAAAATAATATGTTTTTTAACCGAAAATTGTCCATAACTTGAAAAATATTCGAGACAGCTCTTTGGTGCCTTCAGCAAATATGTGCAAAATTGAAAGTTCTGAAAGAACTTCATACAAAATATTCATTAAAAATCAACGCTTTAAGGTATATTCACCATAAACCGAATTTTATATGATGAAGAATGCGAAAAAAGAGATATTTTCTAGAACAATCGAAATAACTGTATGTAAAGTCATTTAAAATTGAATTATCATGTATTGATATCGATCATAGTAAGTGGAATCTGAGGAGTTGAAAAAAGGAAAATTATTTGCTGAAGCAGTTTTCGAGTGATCAAGACCCACCTTCTGGTTCGTTACCTTAGACAAGTATTTGGGATTTATATCTGGTTCAAATTCAAGATTCATACATTCTTCAACAGGCGAATGCTGCCCTGACTAATTAGTTGTGGCAGATTTATTGGATTTGATTGAATTGAATGGGATAAGTTGGATGCCCAGATAGAACAATTGCAGATACTTCTATATTTCTATGGGAGGATATCACGGGAAGTGAGGTTTTGGTAATTTGAAGGAATTCTTCAAAGTATACGTTTTGTTATCGTTTAGGGTTGATAATATATTAAACGGGACCGGTATTGAACGCATGACCTTCTGCTTAGTAAGCCGAAGCGGTAGCAATTTATAACCAACCACGGCATAGGGTAGCGGAACAAACATTACGTCGTGAGAAATAACAAGACTTCGTTTAAGGATTAATGTTCCTTGGATCACTGTTAAAACTGCTTAAGCAAGTAACTGTGATCGATCTAATTTCATTACATATATTTTCAATTTTAAATGATTTTACATACAGTTATTCCGGTTGTTAAAGCAAATATCTCTTTTTTCGCTTTCTTTATCATATAAAATTCGGTTTATGGTGAATATATCTTAAAGCGTTGATTTTTTATGAATAGTTTGTATGAAGCACTTTCGGAACTTTCAATTTTGCACATTTTTGCTGAAGACACCAAAGAGCTATCTCGAATATTTTTCAAGTTATGGACAATTTTCGGTTAGAAAACATATTATTTTCAAAATTTTGTCAATCGTTTCAAACAAAAAACGTCCACACAGTTTTTTCACCATAAATAGAGCAAAAGACAATCTTTCTAATGCTGACAAAAGATTGAAAATCCGTTTGCGCCTTTCGGAGATATCGACATTTGAAAACAATATTTTTTTCGAAGAAAATTTCTGATAACTCTGTAACCATAAGAGGTAGAACAAAAATTTCTTTGGCAAAAAGTTGCACAATAAAAATTTCTAAAAGTGCTCGGAACAAAGTTTTTGTGAGAAATTATCGTATAAAAAGTTATCAAGAAAAAACTGATTTTTCAGTACCACCCTAACTTTTTTGTTAAAAAAAACATAACCATAGGAGATAGAAATTTGGGTTTTTCGGAAAAGTTGCTCCAAATCGATTGTTCTAAAACATTGTAGAACATTTTGTAGTCCTAAATGCGTCAGCAAAAAAGTTTATGTGCTGATCTCGTAAACCATGTGGGCCACCCTAATTTCACATCTCTGAAAAAAATGTCTGAAAAATATGGAGAAACTTGCCGAAGACACCATATATCTAAAATTGACGGTTTAGGCGCAATCATTTTTGTCTTCCTAGATATGGCTTTGGGACCAATGTGCACTGGGAGCCTGGATATGGGACAGAATTCGCACCCGCACAACGCAAACTGAACAAAATTGATCCTTACATGTTTATCCTATTCTCCGTTCGAGTAACGACACAATTGATGGAACCTACACTACTCGCTTTTCCAGCCATTTTAAACCATTACAAGGCGTTTCGATCTGTTTTCAGCCGTCTTGAGCAATTTTCAATCATTTGATCCATTCTAAGCCGTTTAAAGCCGTTTTTGTACCGATTTAAGTCGTTTAACCTAAATTGATATTCATTGTTATAAGGTTTTAACGTTTTGATATTTATATGCACATGACGATACACGTGTCAAATGCACAAATTGAAACTGCGAAAAGAAACCACGTGCTTCGGTGGGGAGCGAGCTAGATGGGCGCTTCAACCTACAAGCTGCGGAGCCCCTTGAGAGACCCTGACGCTCGAAGGCGTACTGAACTCGAATACCTCAAAGCACATGGGATCATCATTTCGCAGTCTAAACTTCGTTCGGATATATGAGATGTCGAATACATATAAACATCAATGCGAGTAAGACGATACCGTGCTGCATCAATATCCGGACGCTTAAGCAAAGGCAATTGATTAAACTTCAATTTCAGTATGTCTCATTTGGATTTGAATGAAGTCACCTTTTGTTACCAACAGTTTTAAACTAAATCATTGCAGTAGCAAACAATTTAATGGTAAAAATAACGATTATGTTACGAAAAACATTTAAATAAAAAGGCTTGTCGTGTCCTTAAATCCGGACACCTGAAGCAAGCTTTGTTTTCAAATCCGGGCACTTGGGAATCAAAATCCGGATATTCATGCTGTGATACAAATTTATCGTTAAAAAATGATTCAAGAATACCCTCATTGAATTGATTACAACATCAATAACATTTTCGTACTATGCTGCTTGAAAAAGTGCAAATTATGCACATTAACACATAGTTTACCTCAACTGTAGCCAAGATCCAGAATCAACTCCTCGCTGTTCAAACTACAGCAAAAATTGGAGTTTTTTCCGCAACAAAGGTATTCTGAGCACTTGAAACACTTCTTTATGATAATATTACCATATTTCTTAAATCACACTTACAAGTATTCATTTACATAAAAAATAAAATAAAAAAATAATGTCCGGATTTAATGACACTAGCACAGTTTCCCGGACAGCCTCTGTTCACGCTTTAAAATGCATGTTTACACTATAATCCACTACTGCCGCTTTTCCGAATCGTTGAACTACCGTTTTGTACACAACTACTTCGAAACACTTCGTAAATATTATAATTTTGCACACAATATCGCCAGTTGAAACTTGTGGTGGGCTCGGCGATGCCTACAATCACAAAAACTTTCCCTTCAAGAAATTGACGTCTAGCTTTAGCAAATTTTGCTTTTTATTATTTAATAATTATCTGGCAATGGTAACTAGATTGTAACTGATAGTAATATGTTTGGAACTCTTGTAACTAGAAGTTATGAGTAAAATTAAACATAATAATATTATATTTTTCGTTTTTTCAATTAATTTCACCGAAGTGTCCGGTTATTGGTACTGTCCGGATTTCGATTCACCACGGTATATGTGTCAAAAAAAAACGACTTAAAACGATTTAAAACAGCTTAAAACGGCCACAAACTTTTTAAGCCGTTTTGAGCCGTTTTAAACCGTTTTAAGACGTTTTAAACCATTTAAGGCCGTTTTAAGCCGTTTTTGGCCATTATAAACCGTTCTATGCCGCTTTGGGCCGTTTTTGGCCGTTTTAAGATAAAGATGAATCGAATCCAAGCCTCAAATTTTCAAGAGCACAAATCTGGAGAACCAAACATCCGTTTTAGCTGAAAACTTAATCGATTGGTCATCAGCTGGTGGTGATCAATCGATTAAGTTCTCAGCTCAAACGGGTGCTCAGTTTTCTAGATTTGTGCTCTTGAAAATGTGAAGTTTGGCTTCGCCGTTCAAAGCCGTTTTTGGCCGATTTTGGCCGTTTTGAGCCGTTATGAACCATTTTTAAGCCGCTTTTGGCCGTTTTTGGACGTTTTAAGCCGCTTTTGGCCGTTTAAATCCGTTTTTGGATGTTTTAAACCGTTTTAAGACGCTTTTGGCCGTTTTTGGCCGTTCTAAGCCGTTTTGATCGTTTTAAACCGCTTTTGGTCGATTTTGGCCGTTTTAAACCGTTTTTGGCCGTTTTAAACCATTTTAAGACGCTTTTGGCCGTTTTAAGCCGCTTTAAGCCATTTTAAGTCGTTCCAAGCCATTTTAAGTCGTTTTGAGCTGTTTTGAGACGTTTTAAACCGTTTTAAGCCAGTTAAAGCCGTTTTTGTCCGTTATAAGCCATTTGAAGCCGTTTTTGAATATTTTAAACCGTTTCAAGCCGCTTTTGGCCGTTTTAAGCCGTTTTTGGCTGATTTTGGCTGATTTTGGCCGTTTTAAACCGTTTTCAGCCACTTTTGGCCGATTTTGTCCGTTTTAAGCCATTTTAAGCCATTTTAAGCCGTTTTAAGCCGTTTTTAGCCGTTTAAAACCATTTTGAGCAGCTTTTGGCCGTTTTTGTCCGTTTTAAGCCATTTAAAGCCATTTTAAGCCATATTGAGCCGTTTTTGGCCGTTTTTAATCGTTTTACGCCGCTTTTGGCCGGTTTTGGCCGTTTTAAGCCATTTGAAGCCATTTTAACCCTTTTTTTTAGATATTTTAAACCGTTTTATACCGCTTTTGGCCGTTTTAATCCGTTTTCAGCCATTTTTAGCCGTTTTAAGCCGTTATAAGCCGTATTAAGCCGTTTTTGGCCGAATTTAGCCGTTTTGTGCCGTTTCAAACCGTTTTGAGCCGTTTTAAACCGTTTTAAGCCGTATTTGACCGTTTTAAACCACTTTAAGCCGCTTTTGTCCGATTCAAGCCATTTTAAACCGTTTTAAAAAATCTTTAAGCTGTTTTTGGCCGTTTTAAGCCGTTTTAATCCGTTTCAAGCCGTTTTTGGCCGTTTTGAGCCGTTTTAAACCGTTTTTGGCCGTTTTAAGACTCTCTTGGCCGGTTTTGACCGTTTTATGCCATTTGAAGCCATTTCAAGCCAATTTATGCCGTTTTTAGCCGTTTTTGGCCGTTTAAAACAATTTTTGGCCGTTTTAAACCATTTTAAGTCGTTTTAAGCCGTTTTTGGATGTTTTAAACCGTTTTAAGCCGCTTTTGGCTGCTTTAAGTCGTTTTAATCTGTTTTTAGCCTTTTTATGCCGTTTTTGGCCATTTTGAGCCGTTTTAAGCCATGTTTGGCCGTTTTAAGCCGCTTTTGTCCGTTTTAAGCCATTTTAAGCCGTTCCAAACCGTTTTTGGCCGTTTCAAACCGTTTAAAGCCGCTTTTGGCCATTTTTGTCAGTTTTAAGTCGTTTTTAGCCATTTTAAGCTAGTTTAAGCCGCTTTTGACTGTTTTTAGCCGTTTAAAGCCGTTTAAAGCCATTTTAAGCCATTTTAAGCCATTTTAAGCCATTTTAAGCCATTTTAAGCCATTTTAAGTCGTTTTAAGCCGTCCAAAGCCGTTTTTGGCCGTTTAAAAAAGTTTTATGCCGTTTTTGGCCATTTTAAGTCGTTTTTGGTCGTTTTAAGCCATTTGAAGCCTTTTTAAGTCTTTTTGACCCATTGAAAGTCGTTTTGAGCCATTTTAAACCTTTTTTAGTTATTTTAAGCCATTTTAAGCCGTTTTTAGCCTTTTTAAGCCATTTTATGCAGTTTTAAGTCATTTGATGCCTTTTTAAGTTGTTTTGAGCCATTTAAAGTCGTTTCGAGCCATATTAAACCATTTTAAGTTGTTTTAAGCCATTTTAAGCCCTTTTTTGTCGTTTTAAGCCGTTTTAAGCCATTTTATGCAACTTTAAGCAGTTTTAAGTAATTTTAAGCCTTTTTAAGTCGTTTTGAGCCATTTTAAGCCATTTTAAGTCGTTTTAAGCCATTTTAAGCTGTTTTTGGCCGTTTTAAGCCGTTTTTAGTCGTTTTGAGGCTTGTCAAGCAATTTTTTGCAGTTTTAAGCAGCTTAAAGACTTTTTAAGTCGTTTTGAGCCATTTTAAGTCGTTTAATGCCATTTCAAGCCATTTTAAGTCGTTTTAAGCCGTTTAAAGCCATTTCAAGTTATTTTGTGACCGTTTTTAGCCGTTTTAAATCATTTTAAGCCACTTTAAGCCGTTTTGTCCGTTATTAGCCGTTTCAAGTCGTTTAGAGACGTTTTAAGCCATTTCAATCCGTTTTAAGTCATTTTGGTTGCTTTTGTGGGCCTCATGGCCGTGCGGTTAGTGTCGGCTGTGCCACTGGAGCATGCTTGTCCGTTGCCTAGTGTTAAGTTGCAGTCTGTGCAGCTAAATGGCTGAAGATGGTGTCCGTGTCTTTTTTAAGCCTTTTTAAGCTGTTTTAAGCCGTTTTAAGCCGTTTTTGGCCGTTTTAGGCCGAAGATTTACTATCAGTTATCATGAACAAAACCAACTCTTGGATACTGTTTTTGAATCAATTAGGATAGCGTTGTCATGTAGTACTGCACCCACAACATAGCAAAACTACACTACAAATTACAGTTCCATGCACTTACATGCGCTCATGCATAGATTAGCAGTAAGCACTAACCGTTTGATGTATAGATCAGCATTTTTACGTGCGACAATTTCTCCATCCTTTGTTTTCAACAATCGTGATAAATGACCTTTCGCAAGTACTTCCAGACCAACCCCAGAATGTTACCAGTGATGCAAAAATATAATTTATGACATTTTAATTCCTTCTATTGCCAAACTTTTTCAGCTATTACCAACATCTTAGAAAAAGCAAAACTTCCCGCAGCTCGAAATCATAATTTAGTAGGTACCACCTAGCGCAAAAACTTAACCTATCAACTTTCGGAAAAGTTTGCAACTTTTCCGTGCTACAAGTGATGCCAGATGTACAACTTGTTTTCGTCAAAAGAATTTTGGATTGTACAAATATGTTATAGAATTATGATGAAGTTCGTTACCATTTTGTCTTAAATAAGAAACAATCCAATGTATATTAATTTTTAATTAGTACTAAAATCCAGTTTTTTATGCTAAAATTATTTTATATCATTATGCAAAGCATTTACAGTGCTGATGATTTAAGCAAACAATTCGATAACCACAAAGTACATCGTGTTGAGAGTGAATGGCGAAATCGAAAAACATATTTTGACAGAGATTTCCGAACAATTTACCAGGCAGCCCTGCATGCGACCGAAGCAAAAGATTAATTTATATTAGTTTCCTGTAGCTGCAGTTTTTAACCTGTTTTCACCGGGCGCTTGTATGCATAGCTTGGGACAAGTTAATTTATGACTTTCCAAAGTATGTTTGAGCTTCTTGTGCTTTGTCTGGGAGTTGACATGACAAAGTTTTCGCAGGACATCACAGCTGTAGCAAAAAACAACGATGCCAAATGCGATGCGGTTGACCTTCACCTTCCGTGTTCCGGTATAATCTAGAAGCCGGAAAAACTTCATCCCGATGGTAAACATCATTAGGAGATTAGCTTGTTTACGTGGTTCACGTGCGGGCAGCTCAATTTGGGACGAAGACATTTTGGAAGACGTCCAGAGCGGTAATGGTTCCGTGGAAGGTGTAGCTCTATATTGAGGTGATAAAGAAACGAATGGCATACATGGGAGAAAGAGTTTGATAATTTAGAAAGTTTTGACAATATTGGGATGGAGTTGCGGAAGATCATCGGTGCCAGGAGAGAGATGGTAACGATATTTGAGGTTCATGACAGTGACCCTAATCAACAGTAAAATAAAGAATCAAATCGAAACGATTCTTTCGGAACTGACCGGCGATATAAAAACTGAATAAAGGTGCCTTGACGCCGGAAAATGTTGCTCCATTCGATGATGGAGAAGGATCTATTTAGGAAGAAAGGTTTTTCGATTTTACCGCTTAGTTGTTTTCGATTCGAGTGGAACGATTTTCCGGACGTTGATAAACCCATGCAATTTTCTCCAGGCTATGAATGTTGATAGGATATCGAGCGAAACAAGAGCAGGTGTTGAAGTTTTCTAGGAAGAAAAGGCTAGTAAATTGATTTATATTGTGAAAAAAGGGAGGGGCGTGTATCAAGGTTATCATTTATGGGCAGTTAAAACAATCATACTATAGATTTTTACGTCCACGGCATCAAGGGCTAAAAGCTTTTATAATATGTATCAATATAAGGAGGTTCTAAAATAAGGATGATCCCAACATAAAAATTGATAAAACAGCAAAATATAAAAAATATGATTAAAACAATAGAAGATTGGACGCCAAAAATATTGCGGCATACTAGCACGAAAAGACATCAAAATTTGCGTTCAGAATCATTGAAGTAACTTCGTTGATCGATTTCTCTTTTCGCTTATAACTTGAGCAGAGCCATCCTCATATCAGCCGTCATTCATGTCAGTTGGAAACAAAATATATCTTAGATTCAAAGAACCTCCAAACAACACCATGATATGATATAACCAAACATTATTTTGGTTATATCATATGTAAAGAAAACATCCAATGTTTGAAAAAAGGGTAAATTTTTGCAAAAATATATCAAAATCTTCAGAGCAAAAATTTATTCCAATAGCGAAATTCAAAGGAAGAAATAATATTGAAAGAAGTGTTATTTCTAGATAAATAATAAAATACTATTGGCAATAATTTTCCTGATGTGCTTTAGTTTATTCAAGAGCATGTGATCGCAATGTGTCATTTTGTACCAATTGACTCCAAAATAAGCCTGGTGTCGTCAGAGGCATTTAATAGAAACCGTATTTACGTTAATGTCAACTTAAGAAATTCTTGGCTTAAGACTCATTATGCCAAACGACTTCATGCCAAATGACCTACAACCTGGATTTTCGCACTGTGATGTATAAAATTACATTCACTCGACAAAAGACCATCGTACGCAAATCTGGTCCTTTTTAATACAAGTGACTATTTAAGCTCCAGTTCCAGAACGCCGGTTTTGATTTGAAAAGGTTAAATTTTACCATTTTGAGAAACACCAAACAACGCTGTTTCAGCATATTGAAACCATTGAGCTTGAGTTTGATTGGTTGCCCGTGGTTGCTACTCCAGTATCGCCAGATCAGCTGCACTTACACAAGGTACCAACCAGATGACTGCTTGGGACTAACAGACACTCTCAGTGTATAAGGGCTGGTGATGTTCTATTTTTAGTCAACAATGGCGCCTGCCACGCCAGAATGCACAACAATGAAGGAAAGGGGGAGGAATTGATGATGCATTAAACTGGTTCCCACAGTAGGCCGTATATACCACTGCGTCTACGCCAGTTCATGCTGGAGAGAGAGGTGGTAATTTTTATGTCAGAGAGGCTTGCTGTTTGGTTAGCAGACTGCCTATGTATCCGGCGTAATGAAAAGTCGTGCTATCAATGCGCATCGTACCTTCGTGCTGTGCGTACACGAATTCTCTCTGCTTTTGGAAGGTTTAAAAAAAACTACCTAAAGCAATAAAACAGTACTTATCAGTGCTGAAATAAAAAAAAAAAAACGGTGCTCTTCAGTGCTACTAAAACAGTACTTTTCAGTAATATTGTTCTACTATTGATCCCTTTACGATCCTTGTTTGGACCCGTTGGCGAAAGCTAGCGGTGGTAATCCTTCTTGGGCACCGTCTTGGGAAAAAACCTCTAAGGTCGTCTCATCTTCTTTCGTTTGTTCACTGAACATGGTTGCAACTACAAACAAAAGAAGGACTGAATCTCTGAATTCACAACTTCCTTCCAAAAAAGGGGATTTAAAACTGTCACTAAACGTGGCAAGAATGGAGGAAAGGACGTTTCTCCGGAATTCAAACTTTCTTGAAAGAGTGTAATGGATAATATTGATAATTGCATCGAAATGAGCACAGTTCCATGCTCTAGACAAATTTTCCAAACACCAAATCGAAACAGTTTCTAGCCCAGGCTCTTTGATTCAAGTAAGGAAACAAAGAGTGCCGTGATCAAAGTTTCTGAATTTGGGGGACTTTGGCAGGAGATCTTGAACTCCATTAGGGGAATCAAGATCTCCTTACAAATCGCAAAGAAAGGAGACTGTCGCGTTTTGCCGAAAGCTCTTAAAGATCGCGAACTGCTTCTCAAACATCTTGAAGAAAAGAAACACACATTTTTTACTTATGACGACAAAACTGTTCGTTTGTTCAAAGCCGTCTTGAAAGATCTCTCAAGTGACTATAAGTAACTTGAAGAGCTCAAAAATGGAATAAATGGTTTACTTGGATTTTCCCCAGTCCAAGTAACCATTATGAAAAAGAGAATCCAATCTGGCATTGTTCGGAAAGGGCTTTCTCAAGAATATTATTAAGTTCACTTTAACAAAAAGATCTAAATAATATTAAAGCTTTAGAAAGAAAGCTAGGCTTATGTTCAATGTCCGTGTGGCATGGGAACATTTCCAGAAACCTGGAGGAAACTACCAGAACCCAACTCAGAGCCGTCGGAGCCAAAAGTGGGGTCATGGAACAAAAAAATAAATCGAGTCTAGTACACGACACTGAAGACGGCCTTACAGTTGAAGCCGAAATACGCCTATCTGTCAAAGGATACAAACTCTAGTGGAATTAAATGGTATTTTAAAGTAGATTTTTCATCCACTTTAAAAATTGCCGCATGGATGCTAAATGCATGATTTGCGGAGGTTCTTCTCACGCTAAGGACATCTGTCCTGTGAAGGAATATACCGATAAGTTCATATGCGCAAATTGCGGGGGCACTCATAAGTCAAATTTGTTGCCCTTCGTGTAGGCGAGCCGTCGAGGCTCGTGCCAGGCAAATTAAGAATGATGTCTGTTACGATAACGGTCGTTTCCCGAATTTCCCTGGGAGGGTATCGAACAATGCTCATTTTTCAGATAACGATACTTGGCGAGGAATTCAATGTCAACTAGACAAGTTTTGGCAACGCGTCCAGGTAGAGTACCGTGTTGATTCAAAGTGTCCGGATGCTTTTTTCGACAACTTTTTTGCTTGGAGAATGTAGAAGACGTCATAATTCTGGATTATGGGTGAAAATAAATCAGAAGTACAACGACACCGTGAAAAATGCCAGTGTCCGGCTTTCGAAGCGTCCGACAATTCGACGCAGCACGGTATCTACCAGTCATTCGAAGACCATCAAAATGGTTTGACGAAACCAGACCTTTGTAAGTCGGCGAACTTGTCTTGGTTGCTGACGACGGTAAGCGCAGCGAGTGGGTACATGGAAAGGATGCTCAGATATTCGAAGGGGCCGTGGTCGAGTTCGCCAAGCGGCCGTACAAACGCAACAAGGAATTTTCAAACGACCAACTACTAGGCTGGCTGTCCTGTCCTTCCTCGACGTACATGGACAAGGTGCTGCCGCAGAAGACACAGGGGAACACCGGGGGAAGACTGTTACCGCTACCGTCGAGTTGTGCACCCTATCTAAACCGCTGTCACCATTAACCTGATAACATGTCACTAGTGGAATTGGGATGGAAACAAAAACTAAACTTAAACGATCGTTAGACAGCGTAGAGTGTTGCTTTTTAAGCTATGTTCTGTAGATAAATTGTTAAACCATAGTTAAAAACAACAGTTAATGTTCAACATAAGTTTCTTAACCTCGCTACGGAGAGTGAAGGAAAGCCGTGCGAAGAGTGGCGTATTTTTCGGGGTTCCAAAATTCGCACCGCCAGTGGATTAAATCGGTGGTAAAATAATCGGAATTCGTCGGCCGGAAGTGTGGACGCCGCGGGTGTGAAGTTTTCCGGTGCACGGCCCATGGCGCAGCTCGATTGCGCAGAGGAAACCGTAGAAGAGAACCGCCGCTAAAAGTGTCTGGAATTCCAGAAAGTGGTCCCTGATTCTTGGGTGTGGGGAAAAGTCACGATGTACAAATATTAAGAAGGTGATATATTCCGAAAACTGACAGCTACTTGACGACGTCATTCCTATCCACCTCGAACAAATTTCTTAAAAAAATGATCTAGTGGTCCGGAAGGTATATGGTACGATAGGAGTGACGTCACATGTTTACAATCAAACTTGATATTTACATCAGTAAAGAGCCTGCCTTGTTAATTTTTATGCCGTGGGGAAAAGTGTTTAGTGAGAGGGGAAAGTCTGCTGCTATGACAGCAGGGGCGCTGTGCGCTTGTGTACTTGGATCGGGAAAAAATTGACGAGTGTTATCTTCATTTGCGGGAAATTGTGTCGGAAGCTCCAGGAAAATCAAAGCGAGCCGATAATCCATGGAAGTGCTTGAAGTGAGTGAAAATCGGGAATCTTGTTACCTGTCGCCCAGCGGAAGAAGAGAAAGAGAGTGGATAAAAGAAGTGGATAAAGAAGTGGATAAAAGAAGGTGGAATTTTCCCATCATGTGACACATTGAACAGCATAAACGTTTATGCTAAGAGGCGCTGCTAAGTGATATACCTGTGCTGTGGTTTCCTTGGAAGATTAGTTACGTCTGAATTTTTGGTAATGTAGCCCTTTGTGGGAGGAATAGTCGCTGGACAGAAGTGTCGTGGAAGGGGGAGGCATGGGATCGAGAGATTAGCCGCTTTGACGTGTACCACTATGCATAACTGTGTTTTCATTCAAAGCAAATGGGGCAGTGTTGCCAAAGAAGTGGTTATTTATTAGACCTGAAATCGTAATAACGACATGAATCAAGTATAAGCAAAGCGTTGAGTCGATGCCTAATTCCTCCAGTAACGTCAGAATAGAACCAAAGACGAAATAAAGACCACCATGTTCTTTGCAGTTGCCGAAACTCTTATGGCACATCAGGTAATAGAGCAAAATCTAGAATGCCGTGAAAATTGCGCAGTACCAAGGGATCAAATGCAGTACTAGAAGTGGTACCCAATCGTTAACATGAAAATCGCCTAAATATTTGCTCTGACCATACTACATCATGCACGTATCGTTAAAGCTGTTATAATGTTCTAATTATTTATAGTTTATTGTCAACTCAACACCAACAATTGAAAAGGCCTCAAGTCCAAAATGTAAACAAATCGGTTTTCTGCTGATTTTAGTGTATAATAGCCTATTCTTACTAAAACATACAATAGTCATTTGAAAATATGCATAAAAGTTGAAAAAATAACATTTTTCTAAAAGGCCCCATCTCATTTTCCGCTAACCAGGATATTCATCGCAAATGCGGCCTTTTCTCAAAAAGGCCTCATTTCTATATCTGACGGAAACCGAGTTGAGGCCTGTTAAACAAACATCAAAATTGCAATGTAGATTGCGAAAAACGTTCCAAATTCACTAAGTACAGTTGTGTTCAGAATAATAGTAGTGAAAGCCGATTTCCATACAAAGTGCTCAACTTTGGCATGCTGTGGCTTCGTTTCCGATCCCTCATCGGCATGAAATTTTGGCAGTGAACTACAAATGTACTCAATTTCATTATCACAAAATTTGAAAGTTTTCACACTACCGGCTGGAAAATTGAGCACCAGGTGAAATCGCTCAAAATAATAGTAGTTTTAATAATTCAAATATCTGCTGTATTATGAGTTTTTGAATTTTTCTATACTCATCGTTTCAACCATTTCCACCCAAGCTATATATGTTTGAACAAGCCAATTTTTCATAAAATTGTTGCTGAACAAAAATTTACAGAAGAAAAACTACTAGGGTGCCGGTGCCAATAGTGGACTACCTAAGCTATAAAAAATCATAACAAAAAAACGAAAAGCCCTAACAGAGATCTTTTGGCGTCAACAGAAAGATTTCAACCTGTACTTTATGGGAAAAATATAAAAAGAGTGATAAAACTATTTTTTTTAACATAAAATCGCTTGAGCCACTATTGGTACACGTGTTCCAGTAGTTGCGCTAGTGCTCCAGTAGTAGACGTTCGGGAATGATACAAGGAATTTTAAACAAAATGGTAATTTTTTACATAGGTTTAACATTTTTCCCTCGGAACAGCAATAAATATGTTTCGAATGAAGCATAAAGATCATCTCTAGGGCTGTTCTTCATTTTTGTACATCCATTTTAAAAACTGCTTCCATCCGTTGATCCACTACTGGAACACGACGGCAACTACTGGTGCAAGAGAGCAAATTTTTTGCATAAACTTAATTATTTATATGACTTTTTGATAAAATAATAAGCTGAAATTTGGCAAATCGACTAAACTAGAGACGATCTATCCACCAAAAATAGCACATGTCGTTTTTATCGAAAAATGTTCGTTTTATGCCATAGTCCAATCTACTGGTACATTACAACCATTGGTACAGGCACCCTATTATTTTGAGCGTTTTCACCTGGTGTTTGACTTTTTGGACGGTAGTGTGAAAGTTTTCAAATTTTGTGATAGTGAAATTGAGCATATTTGTGGTTCACTGCCAAAATTTGATGTCGATTGCTCATATGGAGACAAAGTTGCAGCATGCCAAAGTTGAGCTTTTTGTATGGAAATCGGCTTTCACTACTATTATTCTGAACACAACTGTAGATGCAGGTTATACTACGGAGCGACTGCTTCTTGTATTATTTTATGCAGTGGTTGTCTAAACGGCGAACATTATCGGGTTCCTGTAGAGTCAGTGTAGACTGATGTATTTTGTATCATACTACCTAATAATACCTGTGTCAGCCTGTCTGTACTTCACAAATTATCAACAAAAACACGATTTGGTTTCAATTGCATGAAAAATAACGTTCAATTGCAATATTATTTCAATTGAACCAATATTTCCATACATTTTCTCGATGACAAACTCGCGTAGCACATACATAATGTTCATGGATGACGAAGGGTTCAATCAATCACATATTTAATCGACCGCACGAATCTTTTCTTGCTGTAGGGATCTCCATGTACTTTACTTCACCACTTAACACTCTTCTAGACTTCAAATTTCTTATTTCATCATCAATTTTGAATGATTTTCAAAAGGCCACATCAGAAGATGATGAAAAAACAAGCCACAACTAGAAGGCCTCAACACATTTTAGAGTAAACAAAGGCGTCAACTCACAGGCCTCATCAGCGTTGGCCGGCGTCTATGGGCACAAATGAAAAGGGCTGCACAGCTTTTGGTGAAATAAAAGCCTCATTTCATTTGACTCGTTTTTTCAGCAGGATTTTTTGCTAAAATGATAGTAATGAATATTCATAGCTATAAATCAGTTTATCCATCGACTTTCTGGACGATAAAATAACATACTATGCTTAAACTTGCTCCTGGGCAGTGCGTCAAGAAAGCCCGAACAGCCGTCAGTTGTTTTCCCTCTCGGGTGACGTGCCTATTTTCTCTGAGTGGTTTTATATAGCCGAGCAAACGAGTGAAGCTGAAAGTGGATTATTGCTGCTCAAGGATAACGGTTCAATTGGTGAGCTCGTTTCATGCTACTATTTCTAATCTATAAAATATGTATGACTGCACCTTTAATCATTACAACGGTGAAACGTAAATATGATTTTTCAAAAAACTATGAAAGGTTCGTCACTGTGAGTGTCGACATAAACCCTGATTCATAAATTATTTATGTCTAATTTTTTTTTTCAAAACACCTTTTTCTCTTTACCTTTATTTTTGTAATTAAAAAAAAACTTTGAATGGTTCAACACTACGAGTGTAGACTTGCGAAAGGTTCACTTTATTCAACAAACTTTGAAAGGTTCGTCACGTCAAGTGTCGGCATAATTTTTCTCTACATAGATATTGTTCATATCAAATGAAAATATTATATTTACATATAAGCATGTTTATATCTCCAATATTTATTTGTCATGGTCTAATCGCTTATCAAAATGAATCCTGTGACCCAACGATCCTCCCCATTAACAAACATCCCTCCCAGTAACCTTTGTGGAGATGCAGAGGCAAACACGGTCTCCAAATAGCAAAGGTTACACACTAACATTCCTTCCCCCAATCCCACCTGACTGCAAGGACGTGGCCGGCGCCGTTATTGACCCTGTATAAATAGAGGCACTGAATTATGCACACTGAAGAAGATTATGGCCAATCCCAGCCGATCTTCTAGTTGATTCTTTGTGCATTTTCACTGGCTTCGGTCAATCACGGAATAGCAACCATTGATATGTGTAGTCAGTCTAAGCTAAGCTAAGCTAAGCTAACATAAGTTTCTTAACCTCGCTACGAACAACCGCAGGAAATTGTTTTGAACCTTATGCTAAAACTTATACCTAATCGTAAGATTATCACTACAACAACTTAGTAGCTAACAATTATACCCTACAAAGAATTCGGACAGTGAAATAGAAAGGTCCACTGAAATGTAAGTTCCTCAAATACTATTAAATCACTCATTAATTGTAGCAATATTTCAGTTTTGAAGCAATAAATCGAGCTTCAGAAATCGGTTTGAAGCCTTTCGTTTCCTGTCCTAACAAAAGCACACTTGAGTATTGTATCTTTTCTTCCCACCCGTGGATGTGAGTAACTAACAAGGAAGAAGATTTCAAGTAGTAGTCGGAAAACGTGTATCTGCCAAAAGATAAGTAATTAGGGCGAAATTAGAAGGCACGATAATCAAATATTCTTTATAATTCTTTTTGTCGGGATATCCCTAAAACAAGAAGATCAATGATAAAAGTAAAAACAAATTCTGAAGACTTAGCTTTCGGTTTGGTGTTCATTAAATTTATCTTTTAGTTTTTTCACTAGTATTGTATTAAAATATGCATGACTACAATCAGAATCGATTCAACAACAGATACTTCAAACGTTATAAGTTTGCTAGCACTCGCTATTATTCAATCAGAATAAGGCGTGCCTACGTATTATGTACTTTTTGTAGAATACAAATTCCGGTGTTCTTCACTCCAGTCTAGAGCAGAGAGAGATGGAAATTCAAAAAGATCAGAAGCAAGACCTCTTCCAGCTGTCATTTCCCACAGTGACTAATTGAGCCCCCATTCGTTTTATGTAGTGACATCCTCGCCGTGTCTGTCTGTCGAAAATTTAACTAAAGGGCAGAATGGTGCAAAACGTTTCCGCGGAACAAAATGGATGGATGTTTAACCATTTATTTAAAATCAATTTCAATTTCCTACATCTCAAGTAAATAATACGTTAAAGCTAACTCTGGTAACTAATAAGCACTCAGAGTCATTTATTTGGTCATATCGGGAATTTAGTCCCAATATAGTACTATCGAACAAATTATAAGCCCTAGACAAGCTCTATAATTGAAGCATTGAGGGCTTGGTGAATACTTAGGAGTACAGCTCGTATCATATCACCTTACCCTTATCCGTCATGTTCGTTTGCAGTGCCACATCCTCCCACTATCCCCTCCCACATTTGCGAACGTGGCCGAAAGTGCAAGTGAGGCCCGCTCGTTAAACTAATTAATATTCATGATGTAAAATGGCTTCGAAACGAGTCATTGTGAATCCCAACTCCACGACACATCGTCCGTCAGCCATCCGTTTGATTTCGATGCATCATCTCATCCGAACCGTCTGTGTGTACTCAACATCATCATCAACATGGTCAACATGGCACTGCAGCCCATGTATGTACAGTGTTGGACTATACATTGGTAACTTTTTTGATTTTTTTATGCAAAATGGTCAAATTTTTTAGATCTAACCCTCCAAAGCTGACCATTCTGTATGGAAAATCGGAAATGTTTCAAATCAATTGCCCAATACTGTATGTCCACAGCTGTAGTCTCAGTCATCGTCTGGCCCGAAAAAGGGATGTCCATCCAACTTTGAGTTTTTTACTGCCATTTGCTTCTCCTTTATGTCCTCAGCAATTCCACGCCGATGATGACCATTGACGAGACACGAAATCAAAGCCTTCATCCATCGGGGTCCCCCCTTCTCATCCCATCGCAAAATTTCGTCCGGCCACATATGATGGGCGCATCGGGTGCCGGTCCGGATTGAATTTTATTGGATTGGAAATAACTTGATTAACCCTCAAAGCCCCGGGACAGACCTTTTATTTTCAATCGATTGGTGCTCAGGAGCAAATAAGTTTAATGCAATGTGGTTTTCACTATGATCGATGGGATGAGTTAGACTTCCTGCGAGTAGGGTTTTCAAACCGGAAGTTCACGTCTAGACATGTTTTGCAACCGGAAATAAGTGTTCCTTAGTCACATATTTTACAAATTTAACAACGAAATCAATGTCAAACGTTAGGTTTTAGCTATTTTTAGACGTTATATATCGGACCAAGGCAAGAATGCATCATTTGGTCAATTTTCTTGCATGGGACGAAAACCGGAACCTGGTTCCGGAAGTACTTTACGGGTTGGTGCCGCGGTGAAGAAACACATGTAAATTTGTCCCAAAGCGACAATGCGGCTACTTGAACGTCATGAAATCATCTCAGAAAACCAATGCACGACATCAACTCTCAATATTGTCAATTTTACCATGTGGCCAAGGCTGGGTTGTAGGGTCACTTCCGGTGAACCGGGGGACAAACATGGATGAAGTCAAAACTAAGTATGCGACTGCTCGAACGTCATTAAATTGTCTAAGCGTTGCTGTAAGAATATGATTCTTGCCTATATGGACACTTCGGAAAGATTGCCAAACATTGACTGGATTCTGAGGTTACTTCCGGCAAATCTGGAGATAAACATAAATAACAGGTAAAACTAGACATGCGACCGCTCAAACTTCATGAAAGAACCACAGCATTGTTGTAAGACCATGCTTTTTGCCTGTATGGACACTTTGGCCAGATGACCAGACAATGGCCGGTTTCTGAAGTCACTTCCGGTGGTTCAGGGAACAAACAGGAATAAAAGGTAAAACTAGAAATGCGACTACTCAAACTTCATAAAACAACCTCAGCGTTGCAGTATGAACATGCTTTTTACATGAGCGATTTCACCTGGTGCTTGAATTTTTAACCAGTAGTGTGAAAAATTTCATATTTTGTGATAATGAAATTAAGTATATTAAGTATTAAGTTCTCTGCCAACATTTCATGCTGATTGCTTATAGGAAAACAAAGCTACAGCATGCCAAAGTTGAGCATTTTGTATGAAAATCGGCTTCCACTACTATTACTCTGAACACAACTGTACATATTACATATGTTATCTCCTGGTTCACCGGAAGTGACCTCAAAACCCGCTCATATGCTGGTTATCTGGCCGAAGTATCGATTGATGCAAGAAGTATGTTCTTACCACAACGTTGAGGTTATTTCATGAAGTTTGAGTAGTCGCATTTCTAGTTTTACCTATTATTCATGTAAGTTCCCTGAATCACCGGATGTGACCTCAGAAACCGGCCATTGTCTGTTCATCAGGCCGAAGTATACAAGTATACAATACAAACAAAAGCACGTTCTTATAGCAACGCTGAAGTTATTTCTTGAAATTTGAGCGGTCACATGCCTAGTTTTGCAAATTATGTTTTTTTCTGATTCACCGGAAGTGACCTCAAAATCCGGACATTGTCTGATCATCTGGCCGAAGTGTCCATACAGGCAAGAAGCATGTTCTTACAGCTATGCTGGGGGTCTTTCATGAAGTCTGAACTGTCACATGTCTAGTTTTACCTGTTATTTATGTTTGTCTACTGATTCACCGGAAGTGACCTCAGCATCCGGACAACGTTTGACAATCTGGTCTAAATGTCCATATAGTAAAGAAGCATGTTCTTACAGCAACGCTGAGGCTATTTCATGAAGTTTGAGCAGTCCCATGCCTAGTTTTGAGCTTCATCCATATTTGCCTCCTGGTTAATCGGAAGTGACCCTACATTCCAGCCTAGGACATATGGTACAATTGACAATATTGAGAGTTGATGTCTTGCATTGGCTTCCTGAGCTGATTTCATGACATTCAAGCAGCCGCATATGTTGCTTCAGGTCAAATTTACATGTGTTCCTTTGCCTCGGCTCCTACTCATAAAGTACTTCCGGAACCAGGTTCCGGTTTTCGTCCCATGCAAGAAAATAAACCAAATATTGTATTCTTGCCTTGGTCCGTTACATAATGTCTAAAACTAGCTAAAACTTATCGTTAAACATTGGTTTCGTTGTCAAAGTTGTAAAATATGTGGTTAGGGAACACTTATTTCCGGTTGAAAAACATGTCCAGACTTGAACTTCCGGTTTGAAAACACCACTCGCAGGAAGTCTAACTCATCCCATCGATCATAGTGAAAACCGCATTTCGTTAAACTTATTTGCTCCTGAGCACCACTCAATTGAAAATGAAAGGTCTGTCCCGGGGCTTTGAGGGTTAACTTAATTGAATTGAAATCGATAGACGGTTATTTTATTAAGCGCGCCCCACTCGTGGTCCTGTTTGGCTTTTTGTTCTGATCCGTCATCATCGTCCAAGGGATTTTCACATGGGTGTACAGTTTTTTTTCGTGACTCACAGCCACCGGCGTTGCAAGGCTTTCCATCAGGTACTGCTGAGGATACTCAGGAGGAATTCCGAGTACTCCCTGGAACGATCTATGGTATCTTTGAGTAATTATTGCATAAACTGCGTAGGATCTAATGGAAGATATTTGGACGAATCCCATTAAGAATTTCTAATAAATATGTGGAACTATCTCTCATTGAATTCCTTGACGAATTATTCAAAGAATTATTAAATGAATTCATTTGATCAAAGCTTTACAGATCCTGGGCATAAACCATTCGAGTTCCATAAAAGATTTTCAAAACTCAATTACAACTATTATTGCTAAAGCATTTTTTTAACATCGATCAAGAGAAAAAAAATTCTTTTTGCAGAAGTCTGACTTTAAGTTGAACTTCCAGAATCCCTCAGACAGTTTAACATGCCGAAATTTTGTATGGATATGCAAGCTGAAAAAATCAAATGGTATATTAATCGTTGAAGCAAGCCCACTTTTCATATTATTCCGCCAGCTGACACCCCATGCCCCCTTCTGGCTACGCCCCTGCTCACAACCAGATGAAAGGGTCGAGAGTTGGAATTCGTGATTTTTCGGATGACTGCAGTGCGTGTGTACAATGCATTTACAAAGTATACCCAGGGTCGTTTGATTGGGCATATGTACGAAACTGCACCAGCAAAATGGGCGTCCTGTCGTTGTTGGATGAGTGCAATGTCAAATGCGCGATGAATGACGGGGTTGACTGTAATTTTTGGTCCTTCATGGTTCAGGAACATAATTGGCGGGACATGCATTTTTGGACGGCGAGGACGATTACAAGCAGGGTAATGAATGGTTGTGTTTTTTTGTGGAATCCAAAGGCTTTTATGTTGAAAATAGTTTGATGTTTTTCAACTTATTATTGAAGCCGATTCATTCATTATGAAATTTGAACGTGGTTCATCATTACAAATTTCGCTAGATCCATAGAACCCAAACTCCTAGATGTCATTTGGTATGTTTCATAGATCAAGTGTCAAGCTATCGTTCTTTAAAAATCTCCAAGATCATTACCTGAAACCTAAGCATGGATGATCGCACTTGTCGTAGTTGATAATACGACATTTTTGAGTGTCTCAAGGATTATATTATGTGTCTCTAGTAGATTTGGGGTCGCTGAATCTAATGCCGTTCTCAGAAATGTTCCAGCACGTCACAATTTTTAGCAACAGGTCGCCAAACTTGTATAAAACACTGTTTTAATTGATGTTTACATTAAATTTAGAGTATGATTTATCAAACTTTTTTGTGATCTTTTCCACCAAATTGCATGCTTAATAAGACTTCAACATTCATTTCATTAAAATTTCTTTAAAATTAGGATTAAGGTGAAGATAAATCGAAGCCAAACCTCAAATTTACAAAGGCGCGGATCTGGAGAACCAAACATCCATTTGAGCTGAAAACCTAATCGATTGGTCACCACCAGCTAGTGACCAATCGATTAAGTTTTCAGCTTGAACGGATGTTTGGTTCTCCAGATCCGTGCTCTTGAAAATTTGAAGTTTGGCTTCGATTCATCTTCACCTTAAAACGATTTTTTCAACAAGATTGAAGTCTTTATACAAAACTCTTTGTTTCTCTTGTATGGCAAAATACAATACTTTTCTAAAACACCAAAAAATAATTTTTGAGCATCGATAGTTTTATGGGCATAAAGCCGTTTGGCATAAAGTCGTTTGGCATAATGGTCGTTTGGCATAATGAGTCTGAAACCAAGAATTTCTTAAGCTGACATTCGTTTTTACGTTTCTATTGAAACTTTTTGATGATAACAGTGAGGTGTTGTGGAGTCAATTGAAACAAAATGTCACTTTGTTCAACAATTATATCCTCTTGAATAAATTAAAGCATATTAGGAAAGTTATTGCCAATAGTATTTTATTATTTATCCAGAAACTACCCTTCTTTCAAAAATTAATTCTTATTTTGAGTTCCGCTATTGGAATAAATTTTTGCACTGAAGATTTTAATATATTTAGCACAAAGTTATCGTTCTTTCAAACATGGTATGTTTTTTCTTCTTCTAAATATGATGTAATCATAATTAGAGGTATAGAAATATGAAACGTTGATTTAAAATTTAAATAAATTTCTTCTTTTTTTATACATATGCTGTTCTTCGGAGTTATATTTTTTGTTTTGCTTTTGTTTTGTATTTTTTTGCTCCCAACTGACAAAAGGGTGGCAATCGATAACATTGGTATGATCAAGTTATCAGCAAAAAGAGAAATCGATCACTGCTGTTACTTTGATGGGTTGTGCTACCGTTCCCCCAATGTCGTTACTCCGAACGCCAGTTTCCCGAACATCCGGGTTCCCCGAATAGCCCACTTCCCCAAAAAGTTTTTGGCATTCATAATTGTTGTAGCTTTATACATTTCAGGGTGGTGAACGAACTGGCATATCAACCCTTCTTTATTTCATTTGCGATTCTTTCGAGTTTTACCGTCCTCAGCATTTTTGTCAACATGAATGACAGAATACTTTCGTCTTTTGATTGCTTATCGTTTTTTCTCGTTCATCATCCAGCCACTAGAGACTTATTATAGACCTTTTAAAATTGCACCACTTTTCGGGGAAATGGCATTCGAGGAAACGTGTCATTCGGGGAACTGAAATTCAAACAACCGACATTCGAAGAAACGACATTCGGGAAAAAGTAGCACAATCACTTCGATGGTTCTGAACGCAATTTTTTATGTCTTCTCGTGTTATTACGCCGCAATAATTTTTGGCGTCCAATCTTCTACTGATTTAATCATAAATTTTGCCTCCTTTCAAAAACAGGCTGTTCTTTATATTTATACTGTTTTCAATTTTATTATTTAGTTAAGCAAAATGTTAACCATTTTTAAATTTTGCTGTTTTATCAATTCTTGCAAGCAAGAATGATAATTACCTTAGAACCTATCAATATTCAACATATTCTTTTTTTTAAGTAAACACATGATCTCCTTTCGAGATATGCTGGAATAAATATTATTTCTATCAAAAATTTTCCCTTCTTTCGGCAATAGACAGTGTTTTTGATGTACACTTCCAAAATTAAAATTCATATTGAATCGTTTGAAAGTTTTGCCACAAATATTTTCTTTCAAAATGTGTTGTTCGTTTGAGTTATGCTGTAAGAAGATTTTTTTTGCGCTAAAGTGTTAAACATTTTAAACGAAAAATGCAATGATAGATCATTGGATTAGAGCTTTTAATATTTTGTAAATAAATTTTCATTTCTTCAACCAAGTAATTTTCATCAAGTCCTACGTCCAAACTGGGACAGAGCTTGATCTGCAGCGAAATATTCTATGAGCGTTACCTTTATTAATTATCCGTTCACCCAAACCAAATGAATAGTATTGAATACAAATAGCCCCCCCCCTTAAACATAACGGCAATAAGTTTCAAAAAGAAAAACTGTGTTAAAATCACAATTTTTTAAATAACTGTGAACTTTCTCTGCCAATTGGCTATTTTCAAATATGTATTTCGCAACAAGCTGAAAGATACTCTATGTTCTGGGACGCAGAGAAAATTATTATTCCGAAAAGATCTTCCGCCAGACCCGTCACGAGTTTAATTAGGTTATGCTCTCTAATGTCATTACAATTTTGGACATTCATAGCTAGGAATATCTCTGAAAAACCACCACGCTTATTGAGAACCAATGGAAACTTTTTGCTATCGGCTCGTTGGTGTAAAAACTTCGAAAATTCCGATAGGGGACGTGGTGGTAAAATGAACACAGTGACTTTTACCGAGAAAAAACAAATTTCGATGATTTTTTTCGGACACGGACGATTTAGAGCATAAATCTAAGTGTTCGAGTTGATACGTAGGTCAATTGAAGTGAAAATATCAACGAAAACTAAGATTTTAGAAAATCACCTTTGAAAATCCGAACTGATGTAACTTCTAGCTCGGAAGACTTGAGGTTTTTCAGTGAGGTGAATTTCGTTATGATATGATGTCAAATCTGATACCTTTAGAATTCTTTTTGAAAGGGTTACCATCTTTAATGAATGCATTTTCGGTGGGGCAATGAAAATTTTTAGAAATATTTGTTTTGCTCACGTTTTTTGCATGGTGTTCATTTTACCACACACAGCTGTTAATTTTACCCACATAGTGCAGGTAAAATGAACATTTGCATCGCTTTTTGATAGCGATGAAAATATGTGAAAATTTATCTATTTCAGTTTGAATCCATGTCGCTGCTATAGATTACATCCCTATTTATGATATTGTGCGAAAGAACTATACAAATTCCTCGTTTTTCTATCAGAAACAAGATGATTTCCTTAAGGTGTTCATTTTACCACCCCTTCCCCTATTCATTCAATCATTATGCCAAACGGCCATTATGCCAAACGACCATTATACCAAACGACTTTATGCCAAACGGCTTAATGCAAAACGACCTTATGTCAAACGACTTTATGCCAAACGGGGTTCAATCGTTTTATGAACTTTGTTGATAAGTACAGAGCGCTGCATATGACGAGCCTAACCTCACTCATTTGATAGCTGCTGGTCATGTTGTTTACGTTTCGGACTTAGTCGTTTTTTCCATCATTTTTTCATCTTCGCATTTCTATCACTAGCATGCTGATGGTGACGATTTTCCACGGTAGGAAGATGGAATAATACGATCCGTGGGTATCTGCAGTGGATTTGACCTCTCCTCGCAGCAAACTTTCACGAAATTAAGAATGATTCGAAAAAAGTACCAAGTCCAAACTGTAAACAACAGGACCAGTACCTGTCAAAATTGAGTGGAGTATTGTTATACACATAAAGTTTGAACTCTGTAGAAAATTGAGCAAATATATTGCCTTACAAGCTGGCAAACTTGCATGCAAGTTGGTTGATATAGGCAAATTTTGCCAAGATCTCCAAAACTGGACGTGCTATGATATTTTTGAAAACAGAAATGGATTCAGCAACCCTTATTTAAGTAAATAGCGGTATGTTGATGCTTGAGACAAAAACTTGTTTCGCAGTGTTATCAATGTGTACAATTTCAGGGCATTACATTTAAAAGTCAATAGCGTAAGAACTACGTCCTTACGGTCGTCAAAGATGTGAAGAAAAGTCAGTTAGACAACTATCATTGTAACAGGAGAAGTCCTCTGCATCTCCACAGTTCTCCTGGAAAATAATTGATGCTTATGTCATAAAATAAGGATCTGGCAGTACCCTTTGCTTGTTGTATGATCTATGCAAAACTAACGATTGATCAGATGAGCGACGGCTCTTAGTTTTGTTAATTGAAAAAAGTTTATTTAAAACAAAATTACCTATATTCCAGAATCATCTTACTGGTTGGTCTTTGATTATAGACATAATTTATTTGGACAAACCAATCATTACCAATCCATAGTTTACCTGTGAAATAAAAAGAAACATCAATTATTAAAAATATTTGTAGGGTGGTTTTGCTAATAGAGTTTAGATTCATATTGAAGTGATTGAATGGATTTTTTGTATTATCATTGACATTAGCGGGTCAATATGGTTACTCAGAGTTGTGAAGTCGCAAGGTATATACAATGTTACAGGGTAGCATCACGACAATGCCAGACTATTGTAATGTGATGTCTTCATCGGTAATGGAAAATATCCTTCAACCAAATTCAGTAGTTGTTACTCTAGGAGTTCGTCTAAAGATTTCTACAGAATTTCTTCTGAAGAAATCCACAAAGGTGCATGCCAAAGTGTTTGAAGAAAAAACTTAAGGGTTTTTCAAGAAACTCTGAAAGAATTTCTCCGCCTGTTCATGTATTTCTCCATTAATTTATCTATTTTTTTCCCCAGAAATTCAAAATTCCTAAAGGGGTTCTTCAAAAATATGTATTTTTTTCTAGGAATTTTTCAAGCATTTCCTCTTAATATAACTCAGCCTGCAGTTTTACGATAAATTACAGCATTTTTCCTAGCAATTCCTCCGATCATTCCTATACACATTTCTATAGAGATTTAGCCCAACATTTTTTAAGAAATTTCTTTAGAACATCCTGCGCGACACTGACTTTGAATTCGATTGATTTTTTTTCGGTTATCTAAGCGAATTATTTAGGAAATCTTTTGAAACATCTTCAAGCGTCCACGAGTTATTTCAGAGATCATAATTCATTAAGGGTGACTTAGCAACTTCCACAAGTTTCATCAGAGGTTACTCTAGAATTGTATTTGAGAATACCTCCCGGATTATTTTTCAGCAAAAAAAAAACCTTCACATTTCCCTGGAGACAATCCTGGTAGAAATATTAAAAAAAAACAGGGCTTACTTGAGAAAATCTCAAAGAATTACTGGACATATTACTTCTGTAGAGATTGTAGGAAGAATCTCTGGAGCGATTGCTGAAGGTATCTTAAGAGTAATCCCTAGTTAGAATCTTATTTAAATCCGGAAAGACAATTTGAAATGAAATTCTTAGAAATTTTTAGAGAAGTTATTGATAGAGTTTAAAAAGGTGTTTTAACCGGGAATCTTGGAGGATGTCCCAGGGAAACCGTTGGATGAATCACTGGATGAAATGTGGAGAAGTTAGGACTCTCTTGAAAAATGTTCACAGAATTTTCGGAGCATATCAGATGATTTCTGAAATAATCTTCGAGGAAATTCATTTCAGTGATTCTCCGTGGAAAAATGCTGGCTGAATTCTTGAGCTATCAAAAAAAAAAAATCGTGGTGAAGTTCTTTGAGAAATGATCACTAAATAAACTTTTATAGCAATTTCTGAAGAAATACCAGAACAGAACATTTGGGCAAATACCCGAATAAATTTGTGATGAAATTTCTTATTGTCATAATGTCATTGCTCTGATGCCATGAAAATTCAAAGTCTTAAATCTTTATATCCAAAAAATCCAGTCTTCTTACAATTATTTTATTTTTTCTGTTGAGCGGAAAAATAACTGATAATATCGTTAGAACGTTTGGAAACTCGAAACCAAAATGTTGCTGCATTTAAGCGACTCAAATATAGTAACCTTAAATTTCCAGTTCAGGGTTAAAAATTTTCTTAGCTTCACTCTGCAAAAAATATTTTCCAACGTTTGTCCTACCCACGGTTTTGAACGTAGACACATCTCTGCCTAAATCAGTCTATGCCCTGTCTTGTAGATTGGTCGTCTAAGGCCACCCAACTAACATGTAAGTATTTTTTCGTCCTCCCATATTTTGAAAACATCTGAATGGATCTATTGATAAAGCCCCTACTTTTTTTTGTTGGTGTTCGGACGTTGGATGAGATGGGGCGCATTCCAATAGGATGATTATGAATCTTTGGTAGATAGTATAAAGATACAACCGTTGGATTTGGCACATGAAGTTTCCGCAAAACCCAACGAAAAAATATAACAACACTTCAACAGGATACGGAAAAAGTCAGAAGAATTAGTTTATCCCGAAGGTTACACATTCGATCAAGAATATATTTAGTAAACAAGGCCTGTACGTTGTTCACAAAAGCGACAAGACTTTGTGTGACGTATTGTGCAGCCTTAACAACAAAGAGTTGTGTTTGATCCTTCGACCTTGACGCTTGCTCCTACGGGGGCCGGCGATGAGGGCAGGATCAAACATGTCGCGCGTCGGTCGAGTGAAAGTGAAAAAGTGGCGTGATCGTTTAGTTATGTTTGATCCTTCGACCTTGACGCTTGCTCCTACGGGGGCCGGCGATGAGGGCAGGATCAAACATGTCGCGCGATCGGTCGGGTAAAGTGAAAAAGTGGCGCGTTCGATTAGTTCTTTTTGATCTTTCGAAGTTGACACTTGCTCCTGGGCAGTGCAGCAAGAAAGCCCGAGCAGTCGTCAGTTGTTTTCCCTCTCGGGTCGTGCGCCTATTTTCTCTGAGTGCTTTTATATAGCCGATCAAATGAGTGAAGCTGAAAGTGGATTGTTGCTGCTCAAGAATGACGGATCAATTGGTGAGCTCGTTTCATGCTACTATTTCTAATCTATAAAATATGTATGACTGCACCTTTAATCGTTACAACGGTGAGACGTAAATATGATTTTTCAACAAACTATGAAAGGTTCGTCACTGTGAGTGTCGACATAAACTCTGATTCATAAATTATTAATGTCTAATTTTTTTTTTTTTCAAAACACCTTTTTCCTTTTACCTTTATTTTTGTAATTAAAAAAAACTTTGAATGGTTCGACACTACGAGTGTAGACTTGCGAAAGGTTCACTTTATTCAACAAACTTTGAAAGGTTCGTCACGTCAAGTGTCGGCATAATTTTTCTCTACATAGATATTGTTCATATCAAATGAAAAAATAATATTTACATATAAGCATGTTTATATCTCACCAATAATTATTTATCATGGTCTAATCGCTTATCAAAGTGAATCCTGTGACCCAACGATCCTCCCCATTAACAAACATCCCTCCCAGTAACCTTTGTGGAGATGCAGAGGCAAACACGGTCTCCAAATAGCAAAGGTTACACACTAACATTCCTTCCCCCAATCCCACCTGACTGCAAGGACGTGGCCGGCGCCGTTATTGACCATGTATAAATAGAGGCACTGAATTATGCACACTGAAGAAGATTATGGCCAATCCCAGCCGATCTTCTAGTTGATTCTTTGTGCATTTTCACTGACTCCGGTCAATCACGGAATGGCAACCATTGATATGTGAAGTCAGTCTAAGCTAAGCTAAGCTAAGCGTATTGTGCAGCCTTAACAACAAAGTTCCACCGGATGAGAAATCGGGAGTTTATCGAATCTCTTGTAGAGACTGTCCAGCAGTTTACATCAGCCAAACCCGCCGGACTGTGAGAGTTCGTCCTAAAACAACACAGACATGCAGTTGTTAAAAAAAAAAATACACGAGTCCAGTGTGGCAGCTCATGCGGTAGATTCCAATCACGGAATAGATTTGGAAAGTGCAAAGCTCACCAAAAGTGTGAGAAAAGCTTCTCACCGAAACGCCTGGGAATCAATGTTCATCAGCCACGAACCACTGATCAGTGTTGATAGACTCACACTCAAAATCTCAATCAATGAGCTGTCCCGCGAGAGCAAGCTCGTTAGAGATCTTCTTCGCAAATCTCACGCTTGATATTTTCATGCAAAATCACTCAATCACACACAAGCCGTCAACAATGATTCAGTCATAAAACCCGTCAAAAACTCGTGAAAACTGAGTGTTTTTGTTTACGCCAAACGAACAAGAAATCATGGCTTTGAGCGAGAAAACTGTGGAAATACGAAGCCATGAATCAAACAAATGAGCAAATTCACTAATAACTACCGAAAAGCTAAACATTACATATAATTTGCAATTGGATTAGATGGACAAATTGATGTGAAGATTTGCGAAAAAGTTACACGTCTTCTCAGTGAGAATCGAACTCACGACTCCCCGATCTCTAGTTGGGGCGCGTTAACCACTACGCCATGAGAGGACTCATGAACGCAGAAGTTAACCTGAATTCGATTTCAGCTCAATAATCACGTGGTCCTCTTTCGCAAAGTGCACCTCTTTCGGAAGAATTAGATGCCCATCCAAACACAACGCTTTCTATATATATCCAATGCCTAGCCCGAGAGCGCATTGTTTTTTTAGATATAGGAATAGCACACTACACTAGCCAGCAACTGCGCTAATGAGCAATTCACTAATGATTTCTTGACTGCTGAGTTACGTGGTTGACAACTCACGCATGAGTTATGAGTATTTTAGTTTTTTTTACAAAACTGCCGCTGATGAATGCAGATGATCCGGCGATCGTTTCGTGTCTGTTTGATCTGGTGGACACGACACTTCAGTAGCAGTTTTTTCTCTTCGGACGTGTACGAACAACGTATGATCCAGACAACCAAAATGTACGTATAAAGAAATCACCTGGAGGGTTTATATGTGCAAAATTTCACTTATAAGATGTCGCGAAAAGGCCTTCTACGTGCAAAACTGGAGGCGATATGCGTGCATATATTATGTGATGAACAATGACATACAATGCGAGTGTATAAATATTCTACCGAACTAACCTGTGATCTTATGCGACTTAACTTATGATAACAAATGTTGATTTGACAGTTGCTACGGATTGATTCGACTTACTTTGTACGAGTGTACGAGACGAAAAAAAATGTACAAATAAACTCTGAAAAGAAGTGTTTTATGCGAGGAAACTCATCAATCTGACGAGTTTATCCACGGTGTTTTGCGAGTTTGATGTAATCAGTATGAATAAACGAGTTGTAACGTGAAATTTCATGCGATTTCTGGTTGCCTGGGGAATCGCATTTAGTCGAACATTGTCGCATAGATGGGCTACATCGCGCCGGAAACCGATAAACAGAAAGGTAATGTTTAAGTTTTGCTGGCGACAGTAAGAACCTGGGAGGGAGGCACAGATACAACACACGAAATGTGAATCAACGATTTTTTTTAAACTGCTAGATAACTTCAGCTCGCCAACGACAATCAAGGCAAGCTTGAATAAAATCGCTAGTTTTCATTTGTTGTGTACCTTCGATTTTTCCGGACAAATATGGAAATAGGGCCACAGCATTTTCATTGGAAAAGAGTAAAAGATGTATGTTTCAATGCTTTATATTTAATCAAAATAAAAGTTACCATCGTGACATTGCTTTTGGATGTGCAGAAATTGACTCTGCTCCGAACACGTTCACGAATCACTTTAGCTTCGTTTACTAACGAGCACGACGGATGCGAGTATATCAGCACTCCGAAGCTTGCGATTTTGTTTTTGTTCCGGTTCAGCAGACATGTTCGCCACTTTCCATCACTGGCTGAGCCCTCACCATACCACTCATTGCGGCTTCTTCACGCCTGTCCCTCTTTGGCACTCTTCATTGAACCAGTTGTCGTTGGGTATTCGTCGTTGACCAAAGACAATCAAATGACCGCGCCTTTGTGGTCACAGCTACGTCGATAGGATTCCACAAGATATTGACATATCCAGAAGAGATGGTTCCTTAAAACTTTTCATATAGCTGCTGGCAGGGTATGCTTCCGGAGACAAGCGTTTGATATTGAAGCACATGATTCTGATAACTGGAATTCGTGAAGCTGAATAATCTTGCCCACATTTTTTATATCTCTATTTAAATGTCTTCAGCTATGCTTGTGAATATTCCTACGTGCATGAAGCTTTAGGCAGGTAGCCGATCGATCCTTTGGCGAAATATACTGTTATCGCTGCGGCGATAAATCACACCTGGCTAAGGAGTATCAGCACCAAAACACAGTGTGCTCTTTTTGTAAAATCAAAGAGCATCTTGAGCGTGTCTGAACGAAAAAAAACTGCTGCGAGTAAAGGGGATTACAGCCGGCAAGGTACAAAGCCGGGTACTGTGAAGACAAGTTAGTCAAACGACGTGATGATTCCGGTTCCGATGCTACTTCTGGTGCAAATGCTGTTGTTTGGAAGATTTGTAAAGTAGATTCACGTACGATGGATGTGAAATTGTGGCTGCCGCTGAAGGTATGCGGTGTCGAGATGCGCTTTGAAGTCGATACAGGTAGTTCGGTCAGTATTATCAATTCCCAGTGCTAAATTCAATACCTTCGTGGGATAAAACTGCAAAACATTAATGTGAATCATGTCCACGTCAAGTGTGTGGAAATCAAAGGATTGGAAGCACGTCTGCCGCTTTACGTTGCTGATTCTGGGAAGCACCCTCTACTGGGATGTAAGTGGCTGAAGCCTGAAGGTTCTTGCGGTCGATTGGAATTCTGTTTTTTCCTATTGTTCAGATTAGGAAGTCACACAATCGAGTAAGGATTTTCGGGGATTACAAACAGACGGTTAACCCAAACCTAAAGTTGGATCGCCACCCACTTCTAACAGTCGACGAGTTGTTTTCGTCTTTTCCGAAGATCGAGAGATTCCAACACTGAATACGCATCGCGGGCTCTACCGACTCCATCGTGAAAAGTACGGACTTTCGTTTGCTCCTGCTATATGGCAACGCCAAATCGAGAAAATCCTCCAAGGAATCAAAGGTGCTACCGTGTTTTTAGACGATATCAAAATCACGGGATCAACTGATGCGATTCATCTGGCTTTAATAGAGATGGTGCTACGTTGGCTGGATAACTACTATATCAGAGCCAATGAACATCAAGGCGAATTTTTCGTCGACCGTATTGAATACCGCGGATACCTGCTGGATCGAGGAGGAGTTCACGAAGTTCCAAAAGATGGATGCAGGAAATGCTGGCTCCTCAGAATAAGGATAAAAAACGATCTTTTGTAGGATTCATCAATTACTAGGGCCACTTTTTCGACAATTTGAGTACCATGCTTTATCCGTTGAACAAATTACTGAAGGAAGCGGTTGAGTTAAAATGGACTAAGGAATTTTATCGTTCGTTCAATGCGTTCAAGCAGCAGATGCAGTCGGAAAGGTGTTTGTTACATTATACGTCCGAGTTACCGTAAGTTTTTGCTACGAATGCTTAACCCCACGGTGTAGGCCCCCTATTGAGCCACGTGTATTCAGATGGTTCAGAACGGCCAATACAGTTTGCATCGCAAACACTGACCCGTAAACAACAAAAGTATATGCAGGTAGACAATCCCAAGTAGCACTGGTAACAAATGCAATATTTTAGAAAAATAAAACAAATTACATTGCATTTCAGATAATTTGTAGCATACCTTATTGATGATTATTGATGATTGTCAATTTTGGTTACTAAACTATTACATTGTAACTTACGCTTTGGTTACATTACATAGGTGTTGCATTTTTACTTGCATGTAACTTAACCCAGAGCTGTCAAAATGAATTGAAATTGAATCTGTGGTTTCAAAGAAACAAATAACACGCTAGGTTACATAGGTAAATGGGGGTAAAATGAACACCCTAAGCAATTTTCATGTTTTCTTGCTTATGAAGCTGTCAGATTCTTTTTAAATAGCTTAGAATTGAAGAAGGATGTTTATGCATTGTAACAAGTTGAAATATTGAGATGAAAATACAATTTTATCAACATCATTATAATTTTGAAAATTTCTTTCCACAGAGTCAATGTTCTAAACATGTGGGTAAAATGAACATGTAATGGGGGTAATATAAACATATACTGGGGGTAAAATGAACATGCAGTGGGGGTAACATGAACATCATTCAAATTGAACGGGTTGCGGCATGTTTCTCGGCATCTGGTACATGATCAATGCATATCTCACAGACATTCCGGAATCGATGAAACGTTTAGCTGCGACCATTTGGATGGCGGTCCATGTCTGTCTTTGTATTTTCTCCGGAAAACTCTCGGCATCTGAAATAAAATCCGGTAGTATTCGCCCTGCCATGGTGTTCATATTACCCCAATCTCGAATGGTTCATTTTACTCCCAAAAAATCAACTTATTCAAATCATTTGTTCTAAGAAATTAAAAGATAAAAGTACTTTAAATTTCCGTCTACTTATCATAAATACCTTGAAGATATGATGTGTTGCGCGGTTCAATAGATTATCGATGATTTTAGTCATAAAAACCTTAAAATTCCGCTAGTGAAAATTTACATCATATGAGAAAACGGAGAGGCGTACTTTGTTTTTGTTTACTTTTCCAGCTTTTGACAGTTCTCGATCACGCTATAGTTGTCGAAATAGTTTCTTAGTCTGAGGATTAAGGATGGTGCTAGGTTTTGCATAGATTTATAGCATAATTACCGTAAAACACAAACCTGTTCATTTTACCCCCCCTATTCATTTTACCCACAGTTCCCCTACAGATTGCTAAGTCACATGTGTGTAGCAGCATGAAGTTTGTTTACTATTTGTCATAGGGGAAGGGGTGAAAAATGAACAGGATGGTAAAATGAACACCAAACTTGTTACGCATGAACAACAAATTTCAATAATTTTTTTACGCACGGATGATTTAGAGCATAAATAAAAGTGTTTTTGTTGATACGGAGATAAATTGAAGTCAGAACCACGTTCAGAAATTAAAACTGCTGTAAGGCTGATACAAATATTAATTTTCTTTTATGTCACCCCCCCCTTCAAAAATCCGAAAATTTTGAAGGGGAGAAAAAAAAAGATTCATCATTTTTTTGACATTAGTTAGGTTTTTATCAATTTTTAAAGTAAAAAACAAGTAAAATAATGATCCAGATGACGTTTGAAAAAAGTTTCACAATTATCGTTTAAAATAAAAAAATCGAAAAATAACTTTTTCTTTCATTTTCATTTTTTTGTTCCTTATTTATTTTTATCCCCCCCCTCGTACCTTCCAAGTGGTCTCGGACATAAAAGAAATTTAATATTTGTATCAGCCTAATTTTAGGCACGAAGATGTAGATGAATATCGTAATGATGTGATGTCGAAGCAGAAACATTTAGAACTGTTTTCGAAGGGACTATAATCATTCATAGATGTTTTTTAGGACTGTGATCAAAAAATTCAAAATTGTTTGTTTTGCTCGTGTGTTTTACCACCAACATAAAATGAACATTTCCATAATATTTTAATGGCGATGAAAGTAGGTGAAAATTTAGATGTCTTAGTCTTAATTCGTGTCGTTGCGTCAATTAACATATCTATTGTTGATGTTGTGCGATAGAACTAGTTATAATTAATAAACAAATGAATAAATGAAGGACAATTTCTGCGAGTAGACATGTCACAGAACATCGACTTACATTTGTAATGTCCTCTTTACTACTTTTGTGGGGAACGCCAATCTTTGAGCCGATGACACGGAATGACGAGAATTCGTTTAAGGGGGCAGGATCCGTCATCAACTCGATAATTTTCAAAAGCTGTTTTTTCGTTCAAAATCATGAATATATTCATGTGTTCACCGTATTTTATTCTCCAACCGAAACACAGTGAACACATTTTCGACGAGTAAATTTCAGTTTTGAACAGAAAAATGGGTGTTGAAGTTTCGATGATTACGATGACGGATCCTTTAACGTTAAAGTGTTTGGATCCTCTATACAATTCGTAATCAAACGTCAAGTCAACATTCCACCGCAAAATCGCTAGTGTTTGGAGGTGATGTTTACTTCAAAATTTCGAAATCAACATCTCCAACTTAGTTCTAATACCCTCCGTCCACGAATTATTGTGGCGCGTCGATCGTCGCAAGTTTCTCGTTAAACAGTCAATCCCGTAAATGATTGTGTTTTGTGAAGCTTAATTACTTTTAGACGACAGCAGTCAGTGGCTGTCTTCTTTGTAGAAAATGCACTGTCATAGTTTGTATTACGTGCAATAAATATGTTTAATTTGTCCTTGAAAATCTTATCGAAGGACCTAAACTTTAATCAACTCGTGAGAGCAAACCCCCCTATTGCATAACACCAAAACAGCTGTTGAATCAGGGTTGCCACTAGATTTTTGAAAATGTCTGGCGAGTTCAGAATAAAATGTCTTGCAAAGTCTGGCAGACACCATTGTGCAAGTATACTAAATACCAGACTCGAATTTCGACGGTAGCGAAAAAATATACATCTTAGAAAAAATATTCTAAATTCACTTCAGCACTGAAACATCTTCTTCTTATTATTCTTTCTGGAATTACGTCCCAACTGGGACAAAGCCTGCTTCTCAGATTAGTGTTCTTATCAGCACTTATTAACTGAGAGCTTTCTTTGCCGATTGACCATTTTTGCATGTGTATATCGTGTGGCAGGTACGAAGATACTCTATGCCCTGGGAATCGAGAAAATTTCCTTCACGAAAAGATCCTCGACCAGTGGGATTCGAACCCACGACTCTCAGCATGGTCATGCTGAATAGCTGCGCGTTTACCGCTACGGCTATCTGGGCCCCACTGAAACATGGCATTTTTAAATGTTTATGGCTGTATTGAAAAACATTCTAGTATTCCAGCTTAGGTATTTATCAGTCCGTTTATTTATGAATCCGTGAGAAAGTTTCACCATGCCTGTTTTCAAAATTCTATATAAAATTTTTGAATGAGAACTGCACTCTAGTAGAGTTGATCTGGACATAGTTTAAACTACTACCGTCATTTTTCAATGATCAGAAGTGTCTTGGTGAAATAAGATTTAAGGCTAAGTAGCCCGTCATTCGTTTTGGCAACAATGATGACTTTTCAGCTTGCATTTTGAAGTGAGAAAACTCAATCTTGATAGTTTATATTGACTTGAAAAAGTATCACTGTACGCGCTAACATGCATAAAGTATGCTGATACTTTTTCAGCTGTGTCAGTGCCAAATCAACTGATTTTCTTTGATTCGAAATCGTTAGATGGATTAGCAACAATCATCAACGACGCGTACAAATTTCAATGATGGCCTACTTCGCCTTAAATGCTAAAATACCATCGCATAGTAATCATTCTTCTACCACAAAACAACATTTTATCCACGATGATATTTATTTGTTTCTCGATAATTTTTTTTCACCAGTTATAGAAAAATCTTGTTTTTGAAATCTGTAAATATATTGGTTTCAAAAATATTCCGAAATTCCTTGGGGGAGGGACATTCACCATTTAAAACTGCTTTGTCCATCATTTTGTTTTTACTCAATTTATCAAACAAAACACATGGGTAAAACAATGTCAGGTTGTAAGGAGTTTCACTCAAAAAATATCTTAAATATCGGTTGATTTATCTTTAAAAAAAACTTAAAATTACAAAATGATGTTTTTCGAAGTTTTTCAAGATCTATTTACGGCCAGAGTGGAACCAAATACATGAATACTCATTACTCAAAAACGAATGAATCAATTTGCTTCATTTTTACACAACAGGCTCTCATCAAGCAATTGTTTTGAAAAGCGCGTAACCGATTATGAGAAAAATTCTAAAGCCTGCGTTATTGAACTGAGTTATGGCTACGCGTCGGTCTGTAAAGTCTGGCTGAATTTGAAAAAGTCTTGCAAAATGAGTAGTTTGTCTTTTTGTCTTTTCGTCGATTAAAAATCTTGCAGTGCCAGATTAATCTGGCATAATGGCAACCCTGTGTTGAATTCAAACTCTACCAAACGTAATGCCACGCTGAAGTAACGCGCCAATTAGAACCTTACAAATGTAAATTTTTCGCATCAGCATGTATTTATTATTGAATAATAACATCAGAACAAACGCCTGTAGGTATGCATTATATATGCAGAATCGATGAAGAGAAATCACTCATGTTAGTTAGGCCCTATTGAAGTGACAGCACAGAAATGCACAAGGGGCTACCATTAACAACGCGGTTATTTTTTCCCAATTTTAGACCCACCTTTCCCCTAGTAGGGCAAATGTACCATTAGTGGTGCACCTAAGGGAAAACTGCTAAAACGCAGTGTTAAAATCATCAAATATATGATTTTAACGTATCAGTCGATAGATTTCAAATCCTTCTATCATTCAAATGTATAAAAATCACGATTCATTTAAAATTTCCCTGTAAAAAGCCTTGCACCAATAATAGGAACACTGTTCCTTTAGTGGAGGTATGTTTTAAGAATGGTTCCTTTAGTGGCGCAATCCATTGATTTCTTATGGGACCCTCCACTATGGGTACTGATGCACCACTATAGGTGCAAAGGAGCAAAAATGTTAAGCAAAATAATTGTTTTAAATACTTTAACGGTTAAATTTCATGAATATTTTTCGATAACTTATATCATTTTCGCATCGTACATCATAGAAAAATATCACATAGCCATAAATTAGTGCGAAACATGTCAAAACACACTACCTCCACTATTGGAGCTACCTCCACTAAGGGAGCGTTTGCCCTAGTCATTTGTCCATTCACAAAATTTACAATTTGTATGGACCGTGGTCATTGGGCAGAATCTCTCCCCTCCCCCAATAAATGACTACGTGGTTTATGGATGACCCATAAGCACGCATTGTTTTAATTGATTTATTAACCCTAGAAATACTTAAATGGATGGATGTTGTTTCTACTATTTGATAGAGAACATATTTGTATATCCGATTATAATAAAAAAAGCATGTTTTTCACATCTAAATCGCTATTTTCCTTATCATGGGCATATTACCCTCAGTCCCTAATATTGGCACAAATTAGTCAATTTCTAAATTCAATTCGTTGTTTCACCTCAGGATGCAAGATTGCAGTACTTCCTAGCGTCTTGTAGTGAAAAATTGTTGACAAACCCGCATCTTGTCACCTTCATTCACAGAAGAGAGGATCGATGAAGAGAAATCGATCATGCGACTTGCGCAATTATTACAGCACACGCTTGAATTTGCCTTCTTTCGAGCTATTTGAGCAATTTGAGCACGTCACAAACCATGTGCTTTCTTGGATGGAGCATTTAATTTTCATACTTTTGTAAGGTTCCAGTCAATTGGCTTAGGAGATTTTTGCACATTATTTGATGATTTATCGCAAATTCATCGTTTTTCCGATATCGTTTAGGTGTTCATTTTAATACCCCTTCCCCTATTGACAGCAGTGTAATTTATAGGCAGTTTCAGCATAGTTACCCATCAGTTTCAAAATAACATAAGATTTCTGGGTAACTAATGTGTAACAAACGAGTAACTTGCTGACAGTGGTCAACACTACATGTCAAAAAATTTCATACTTTTTGTGAATTTTGATATAAGAACTTTACCATTTTATGACTAGTTATTGTTTTCATAGATATTTTTCCAGTGATTAATTAAAATTGTTGAATTTACAATTTGCAGCCTCTCTAACAGCTTTTTAATAGTTTTCATCATTTTAGATTGGCTGCCCTCAAACAGTTATTCGGAAGTGTTTCTGCAGCAAGATGACATAAAATGGCGATTTATGATAGGCAACCCAGAAAATCCAACTGTGGGACACGAAATAACGTGATTTTGGAATCACAATCTTAACAAACAATTAAATTAAAAACAAAAACACTGCTGATTTGAGTAACAGTGTCAGTTTCCATTTTTTGTGTCAGTTCTAATGGAATAATATCTCAACAATCTAAGTATCATGTGTTATTCAATATAAAATTATTATCTATTTTATGAGCGCGTCAATTTTGAGCAAGTAAAATGATTGATTTCACCACAAATTCAAATCGGCATGTTAAATCTATTGTGTACTAGTGAATAATTACGCGTTCGAAAATGAAGATCGAAAGAGAAAGCTTCACTCAACACAGTTCGGAGTTACGCGTACAAATCGCTAGCAAGAGGTTTCTGTTGGTGGATGATAATAGAACACGACATCGAGACTATAAATTCGTGAAGGTTTTACCACATCCTTGGGAGCCTGCAACTGAAGCCTTTCAAATAGTTCATGCCGATTTTAATGGGCCTTTCCTAGGCAGCTACTTCTTCATAATGGTCGATGCGTACACAAAATGGCCTGAAATCCTAGTCTGTGATTTCATCACCGCTGGTAGCACTGAGAAAATGTGTCGAGAGATCTTTAGTCGGTTCGGGATATCTTAGGTATTTTTGAGCGATCATGGAACACAACTAACGGCGGAACTGTTCCAAGGATTTTTGAAGCTAAACGGTATACTCCATAAGATGGACGCCACTTACCACCCAGCGAAGAACGACTAGGTTGGACGATACGTTCAGACGTTCAAACAGAAACTGAAAGCTCTGCATTGCACGAAGTCCCAGCAAGACGTCGAACTTATTAATATTTCTAGCAGAGCTTCTGGGGCCCAGATAGCCGTAGCGGTAAACGCGCAGCTATTCAGCAAGACCAAGCTGAGGGTCGTGGGTTCAAATCCCACCGGTCGAGGATCTTTTCGTGTTGGAAATTTTCTCGACTTCCCAGGGCATAGAGTATCTTCGTACCTGCCACACGATATACGCATGCAAAAATGGCCATTGGCATAGTAAGCTCTCAGTTAATAACTGTGGAAGTGCTCATAAGAACACTAAGCTGAGAAGCAGGCTCTGTCCCAGTGGGGACGTAACGCCAGCAAGAAGAAGAAGAAGCAGAGCTTGAATAAAATAGGTGCTTCTGGTTCGAAGGTTGGAAGACTAATGAATATTTATTTCTAACTAGTGGTCCCGACAAACTTCGTCTTGCCATCAAGTAGGCTGTTGTAAAACGTCATCAAACGTTCCGTACAAAATTACTGTTTTTTTCACTCCCGTTTTTCTGACTTTCCCGTTCAATATCCTTAGCTTTTTATGTACACAAACACGTCGGAACACTTAAGGAACGTAACTATGGAAGAATTTTCAATATCCGATAGCTCGTTCTCAAGACATTTCGTGACATACAAACACCATCCCATTTTTATTTATATAGATAACAAGCTTAGGTTTCTAAGATTAATGGCGTAGCTAAGGATCTGATTGCGTAGCTAACATAAGTCGCGGGTTACTACACATCACTCCTCCCTAATCTGCGACGCGTATAAAATGGCAAAACTTCTGCTGGTTTGGTGAATCCATCTGCCGGTTGGCTCGAAGTGGGCGTGTAGCCAAGTTTGACCACGCCATTCTCCAAACTCTCGTGCACGAAATGATAGTGGATGCTAACATGCTTCGTCCTGGGATTATAGGATCCGTTGCCTGCGATGCTGATTGCTGACTGGTTGTCGCAGAACATCGGAACCGGTCCAACGTCGGTTGATTCCGACCGAAGATTGCTCCACCACATGGCTTCTTGAATGCTCCGGGAGAGCGCCATATACTCCGCCTCGCATGACGAAAGTGCTACGGTCGGCTGTTTCTTCACATTCCAGGCTATGGCCGCAGATCGACAACCGGCTACGTCTTTACGATGCAGGGTGCTGGCATCGTAAAGACGTAGCCGGTTGTCGATCTGCGGCTATCTGGATCTCCTCCCCAATCGGCATCGCTATATCCGACCAGTTGTCCATTCTCGTCCCTCTTGTACTGTAATTTCTTCGTAGCCGTGCCTTTCAGGTATCAGATAATACGCTTAACAGCTTCCCAATGCTGCCTGCCAGGGTTCGATGAAAATTGGCTTACCGCATTCACAGCAAACGCAATGTCGGGTCCAGTTGTCTGGGCCACGAACGACAAACATCCTACTGCTTCTTTGTAAGGCACATCTCTCATCTCCATTTTCTCTCTTTCAGTCTTCGGGGCCATCGACTTTTCCAGTCTACCGCTCGGATCCGCCGGAGCTGCTACAGGATTTGCATTCGTCGTTCCAAAACGACGAACGAACTCAATATACGCCTGTTGGTCCAACGAAAGCTTGCCTTCACGTCGAACCCGCTGGATCCGAATGCCAAGGCAGTGTGTGGCTTCACCCAAGTCCTTCATTTTAAATCGCTGCATCAAAAAATCCTTTAGCCTCTTCTTCAATCGTCGGTCGTTTGTGAATATCAACTGGTCGTCTACGTATATCGTCAAGAAAAGCATTTTCTCTCCATCCAGCATCCAGTACAGGCAGGTGTCTACCCGCGATCTTTGCAGGCCGAATTCTCGCAGCACCTCGCCCAGCCTCGCATTCCATACTCGGCTCGATTGCTTCAGACCGTATAAAGCCTTGTTCAGCTTGCAGACCTTGCCATTTGGAACCGCGAATCCTTCGGGCTGGACCATGAAAATCTGCTCGTCACCCAGCTCACCTTGCAAGAATGCGGTAACCACGTCCATCTGGTCCACATCCAAGTCGAACTTCGTTGCCACCGCCATCAGGTCCAAATGGTCGAATAGCGTACTACGGGGGCGTAGACTTCCTCGTAGTCCACTCCAGGCTTCTGAGAACACCCTTTCACGACAAGCCGTGCTTTATATCGCTCCAGGCTTCCATCAGGTCCTCGCTTGATAGCAAAAACCCACTTGTTTCGGATGGCTTTGCGTCCCTCTGGCAGATTCGATAACGTCCAGGTCTGGTTTTCGCTCAATGACGCCATCTCTTGCTTCATCGCCGCGATCCAGCAATCACGATCAGGTCGCCGCATGACCTCGTCGTAGCTCTGTAGAACGTCCTCCGCAAGCATCGATGGAGCAGACGGCTGGGGGGGAATAACTTCACCAGAAAACGTACCGTAAGTTACAAAATCATCATACTTGCCTAGACAAATGCGCTCCCGACCGCTGCGCCTCAACCTTTGTTGACTTTCTTCAACTGGTCTTAATTGTTGCGGCGGGAGCGCGTGGTCGCTGCAGGCGTCTTCAAAATCATCGCCAGACGTCTCCAGCGTGTTGTTGATTGCTGCACCTTCCTCCTCATCATCGGAATTGTTGGCGTTCATATCTGGACATTCAACGGGCACAATGGTCTCTTCAGTTAACAGCTCCATGAATTGCACCGGTCGAACCTCTTGAGGACTCTCGGTTCGGAGAACTTGCCCGTCCTCGTTAACCGCTTCCACGTCAAGACTGATCTCGAACTTGTGGCTCTCCGGGAGTTAACCCGGAAACCCTTCGTGTCCTCGCAATAGCCTACGAAAACGCCCTTCACCGCCTTCGGATCGAACTTCCTACGCTTTACCTTGGGAACATGGACCATCACACTCGTACCGAAAACCTTCAGGTGCCGCAAATCGGGCCTCTTGCCAGTCCACAGTTCTTCCGGTGTCTTGTTCCCAATGGACCTGGCCGATGATCGGTTCACCAGGTATGCTGCCGTCGAAATTGCCTCCGCTCAGAATTCTTTCTGCATGCGCGCATCGTTCAGCAGACATCTAGCCTTCTCCACAAAGGTTCTATTTATCCTCTCTGTCGTGCCGTTCTGTTCAAGAGTGTATGGACACGACCTCTGATGACGGATGCCATCTTTCTCCAGTGTCTTCCGGAATTCGTTATTCATGTACTCACGCCCATTGTCTGTCCTGAGGATTTTTAGCTTTTTACCTGTTTGCCGCTCCGCCTCCGCTCGAAACAACTTGAACGCCGCCAGGGCTTCACTTTTTGCCTTCAGGAAGTAACGGCCACTCTCTTGCTTGCGTCATCGAGAAACATCACAAAATATCGACTGCCACCCATGGCAGGAATCTCCACTGGTCCGCAGAGATCGGAATGCACCAGCTCTAGCAGTTCTGATGCGCTGGTTTTGCTCTTGGGAAATGGTCTTCGTGATTGTTTCCCTTCCAAACACACCGATGCCACAACTGAACTCCATTCGCCAGAAACGTTCGCTCCGACTGATTCAAACGGTACAGGCCGCCTTCTTCCTTGCCGGAAACGACCAGCTCACCGTCCTCATTCAGCACTTCACATTTCTCCGCAGTGAATTTCATGGTATGGCCTCTCTTGCAGATCGAACTTACCGACAACAGGTTAGTTGCCAAATTGGGAATTTTTAGCTCCGTGAACATCGATCGTGCCATCCGGAATCTGCAACGCAACCGTTCCTCTAGACATGGCCTCCATGCTGCCATTGTTCGCGGTGCCCACCGCGTGCTGCAGTGCTGTTTCGTTCATGAAAGCCAGGTTCGGTCTGGCCATGTGACACAACGCTCCTGAATCAAAGTACCAGGCGTCTGCTTGAACATCGCCGATCGCAAAAATACTGCATAGCCCGCTCGACTTCGATTTCGTCTTGCTGACCAACTTGTCCGGACATTTCGACGCAAAATGGCCTGGCTTGCCACAGTTGAAGCACGTCTTCTCGGGTTTCTTCTTAGCTTGCCCCTTGAATTTGATCGAATTCATGCCTCGCGTGTACAGTGCACCTTCATCGTTGCTGTTCGTTGGTCCCCTCTCGAACTTCACATCTTGAAGGATTTTCGCTTTCACCGCATCCGAGATCAGATTTGCTCCGGAGGCCTCCAGTCCCATAATCATGGGCTCGTAATGTTCTGGTAGCCCCATCAGCAGCAACGCCACCAGCCACGAGTTGTCCACCTTGAACCCAATCGAAGCAAGCTTGTGGGTGGTGCTCATCAGCTCGTTGACGTATTCCTCCACGCTTGAGCTACTCAACTTCCGGAGTAGGCCGATTTTCCGTGTCAACCCGGTGTCTTGAAATGCTGTACCGAGTTTCCTCCATGCTTCCGCTGCATCCACCGCGTCCTGGACGAGGCAATAATTATAGCTCTCCAGACTTAGACAGATTGTCGCCAGCGCACGCATCTTGACATCAGCAGCTACAACTTCACCTTCCGCCGGTTCGATGGCACACCAGTTTCCCTCTCGAATCAATATCATCCGCATCGCGAATGCCCAGGTGGAGTAATTTTCGCGTCCCTTCAACTTCTCTATGGCCGGCATCGCCACGGACCCCGTCGTAACTCGAACGCTTCCTGCTTCGGGTCGACTGCCGTTTTCGCCGCCAGCTTGAGATTCGGAACTTGCTCCTGTTGGTGGTGCCATCTTGAATTTTTGAGATCTTCTTCCGGTTACCGTCTGGGCCCATAACCTCTAGCAGAGCTTGAATAAAATAGGTGCTTCTGGTTCGAAGGATGGAAGACTAATGAATATTTATTTCTAACAACAAGCTTAGGTTTCTAAGGTTAATGGCGTAGCTAAGGAACTGATTGCGTAGCTAACATAAGTCGCGGGTTACTACACATCAATATTCTTAAGACCTACCATGGTCGATCACATGGCCAGCATGGGCTCAAACCTTAGCTCATCCATGGAAAAGGAACTTCAAGTGATTCCCAAGGATTGATTCGAGTTTGCCTGTTGATCCTGTCTCATCAGGCGTTACTGCTACTGATCGCCTAGGCCATCCTCAGTCACTAGCCAACAGTCATCCTCACCTGTTCAACCCGTGGTGAATGGTGAGCAGCAACCACAATGTGTTTGAACGAAGTCCGAACGTTCTTTTATATACTCCGCACTCGATCGCTCGTTCTACGCGGATACAACATGTATGTTACCCCATTAATCAGTATCTGCTTTCTTGGTCATAGTATATTGGAAATTTGATATCAGTTAGGTAATGGTATACCTGAAGAATTTGAATATGTTAATACTCACAAAAACGCCAATACCCATGCATTGAAGACTTGTTTGGTCTTTGACAATTGAAACTGAATTGAAAAAAAAAAACTAATAATGTTTCGGCTCGTGGTAATATCTCTTTTCAGAAATCATGATCTATATATTTTAAAGGAAATGAATAATTGAAGGTTTTTTTTTAACCTTAATTCCTAGAACCAAAAATCATTTCATATATTTGATCATTAGCTTTGTGCAATGCAATAAAAAGCTAAAATGATAAAAATTGTAACAAAGTAGCATCGTTATCGAAGCATTTGAGCATAATATAATAGGAACGATTCGAAAAGTTCCTCAGAAACGCCTTACGTTGGCCTCCTCTACCACCTTGATGTTCCGTTTTTTGTTGAATGAATCACGAACCAGAAGCATTGGACGCGCCAAGCAGAAGTACAGCAGTTCTATTAAGCTAAAAAGACTCACTCCCAAACAAAGTCCCAATATTCCGCCACAATTCGCTACGAAGTCCGTCAGTCCGAACAGTTCACTACGTTTCGAAGTAATGAACTGCACTTCCTTGAAGTAAATGGCCAGTTTGGATATTTGTCGACTGGAAAAATACAAAATCAAATACCGGTTACAAAAATCAACCCATATTATACCTCTTGAGGCCTTCCTTTATCGCTGGATTGTCATGTCCGAGCCGTAGATCCAGAGTCTTCTTGAAATCGCACTTGGACTGGGTGATTTCTGCATCGTACTGTATCGATATACACGAAGGAATACAATCACACGCCGAACCGCCACTCTCCTCCAGCGTGCGCTTCAGCATGTTGTACTCCGCGTTGATGACACAGATTATCTCCGAAGTTTGACACAGTCGGGTTCCCGGTGACCGCGGCATAGAAAACTTGACGCATCCACACGCTTCCAATGTATAGTTGGTGACGCATTCTACTTCACAGTTAGCCTGGGTGTAGACTTCGAAGAACTTCAGTTGACGCTCGTAGTGAAAGTAGCAGTTACGCCGCTGTGGATCGTAATCTCTCAACTCGAAGGATGTTTGCATAATGATCGGTCTCACGGCCAGAGCCACATCGTGAGAATGAGTCACCAGGGAAAACTTCTTCGAAACCTGAGGGTATTCGTTTGGAGCGTGAATCGTAACCTTGAATCCTTGTTGCTCGCGACAATGTTCTTCTATGTTGCTATCTAATGCCATCAAACGCATAGTCAAGCCAGCTGCAAACCCCGAACCAAGTGCCCGAATGGGATATGCTTTACGCGAGTTCTCTACTGTGTATCCTTCATCCATACTCCAGTTAGTGACGTTTTTCGGTTCGTTCAGATATTGGTACTCGTCATGTAGAACCCCATCCTTGAACATGTCGTACGACGAGAAGCCATTGAAGGTGAAGCAAATTCCTTCGTCAGTTATCGTTTCGGTGAACAACTCGTTGCACCGCACGCCATTGACTCTGCACGTGAGAATTGTTTGATTGACAAGTGGAGATAATTTCTGCAAAACTGGAACAATGTTCTCGTGTGAAACTTGATGATACATGTTTAGATATTTGCTTTTGACGTGAAAGAACTCGTCACAAATCTGTAGCACGGCCATTAAACGATCGATTCTGGAAAAAAGGTTAATACTTGAAGAATCTTATTATACGGAACAATTCTGAAATATGTACCCATCTTGATCCAGCGGTTCCCAGGGTCCACTAATGTTTGCAAACCGAAAGAAATCTTCAGTAAAATTCATAAACTTTGAGCGTATCGTCGCCTGTGGACAGATGGTTACAGCCGGAAAGGGCAGTGCCCACACCGGGAGTGGTCGTTCATCAAAGGTCACAATCACTGGATTGTTGTTCCACTTTTGGTAGACATTTTCAATCAGCTTACCTCAACCATACATCGAGAGGACAAATACCGCAATCCACCAGAGCCGTTCCAGAAGAGATTTCCTCCGTGAACCGATGTAGCTCATTCCGTGGATGCTGCTTTGAGAACAGTACTCCTCGGCGAGTTCCTTCGTAATGGAGGGTATTCTGAACCATTTTGATCCCTTTGGTTTCGGTTTTGGTGATTTGCGCATCTGGGGATAATTTGGAACGAATTTGGGCTTTTCCGGACCAAAAATGTGCGTCCATCCTGCTTGATCTCTGAAGGTTTGCATTTTAAGCTTGTGATATCTGGCATGACTCAACTAGGACTGATTTACTGACTGATGACATTGTGTCCCACTGTATAGTTGTTAGCAATGCGGAATACTGCATTGTTAAATGAATATTTAATGACTTTTCGGTATGCATCTAGCACGAATAATTATAGATAGTGTTGAATAAAGCAATTATATCAATTTTGTTATGTGTCTCCGAAAACTTCCGAAAAGCAAAGCCGAATTTATTACTATACCGTTTTGTTCCAATTTTCTGACAGAAACGCGTATTTCAACCTCATCTGTAAAGCCGTCTTCAGTATCGAGTACTAGACTCGACTATACATGACCCTGAAGTTGGCATTTTAGTTTAGGTAAGCTAAGAGCCGTTGTTGTATTGTGAAAGTTCTGTCCTAGTTTTATGAAAATCTTAAAGTGTTAAGTCGATGCCATCATTTTTAGTCAAACGCCCTCATGAACCGGTATGATATCTGGCCGCTGATCAAAGTGTCTGGGCGTGATTACATCATGTATTATTGTCGTTATGCAGTCCACAGATGCTCAGACGGTTTGACCAACCCAGATTAATGCTCATGTTGGTGCCAGATTTGACCGTGTGTGATGCTGCTTGACGAACCAATTTGACAGTTTGTGAAACCGATTTGACGGTTGACGAATCGGCCGCCAAAAATCAAACGGGTTTGATTTTGCTCAAACCACCGGTGGGCGGAGCCAAATGTTTGATGAACTGATCGTACTGTCTGTAGGGATGTTGTACGAGCATCGACGTCAGCATGTCGAATTGAAGCTTCGACGAACTGCCAATGCAGATGGGTGGCAAGTCAAAATGCATGAAATTCCGCAGCGTCGATACCATAGTGGTCCAGCAAATGTGCGCTCTTGTTTTTTTTTACATAAATTTTGCTTTTTTCGTTATCTTTAGCATATTCACCAGATATTTTTAAATAATTTTCAAGCAATTTTTCCAGAACTATCTTCAGAGAATCCATCAGCAGTTTTACCTGTGATTCCATCGAAAGTTCGACAAGAAATGCATTCTGGGATTGTACCATGAAATCTTACAAGGATTCACCGGGAATTCCTGCAGATAATCATCTTGGAATTCTTCCAAAATTCCTTAATGGATTTCATCGGTAACTCCTTTTTGATTCCACCAGGCGTTTCTCCAGAAATTTAATCAAGATGTTGTCCAGAGATTTAACAAGGAAGTCCTGTAAGAATTCCTTTAGAAATTACTTCCGAATGTGCACCTGAAATTCCTCATGGGATTCCACCCGGAGTACCTCCTCAAGGGATTCTTTTTTCTTCATCAAGAGTTTCTCTAGGGTTTCCTAAAAAGATTGTGCCAAGGATTCCATCAGGCGAACTTCAAAAATTTCCATCAGAAGTGATTGTGACGCTTCCACCAGGAATTCCTCCAGAGATTCCACCAAAAACTCCATCAAAACTTCCTCCAAGTTCCATCAGTAGTGCCTCTAGGGATCAGGAGTTATTCTTGGGTAATTGAACCACCCGAGTTCATCCAGGCATTTCATCAGGAGTACTTTGAAAAATTCATTCATGAATTCCACGAAGGATTCGTTCAGGAGTTTCTTTAGGGTTCCATCCATACACCAGAGCTCTTCTCAAGATTTCATCAGATTGTCCCCTAGAGATTCCATCAGGAACTCCTCCAAGAATTCCATCTGGAATTCCTCCAGAGATTTCATCTGGAGTTCCTTCAGGGATTGCACCTGGAACTCATCTAGGGATTCCATCAGGAGTTTCTCTAGCAATTCCATCAGAAGTTTCTCCAGGAGTTCTTCTTGGGATTTCATCAGGCGTTCCTTCAATGATTCCATCAGAAGTTCCTTCAAGAACGTCTTCAGAAATTTCGTCCAAGGATTTCATCGGGTGCTGGTCGTTAGACCGAATGCTGTCAGGCCAAATGCCGTTAGACCGAAAGGGTTGTAATATACCATTTAATTCCACTAGAGTTTGTATCCTTTGACAGATGCGTGTATTTCGACCTCAACTGTGTCTTCAGTTCTTCTTCCATCTGAACTGTAAGGCCGTCTTCAGTAGAGATGGGCAAAATGGTGCAATCATGGGAACGAATCATAAGTGACTCACTCACAAAAGTGAATCGACTCTTTTGATCGATTCAGTGACTCATTTTGCAATCATGTTTCTCGCGTGAGGAACGAAAAATATAAGAGTTTTTTTAATTACAACATTTTTCATAATACTAGTTAAATTATTTACACATGACTGGTGCATTTTACTGTCATAAATCCAAGTCAAAAATGATGTACCTGGTAAATCTCCTCCCAAATATGCGGTGCTAGTGAATCGTGACTCTTTTGAAAAGAACCGTGACTCGTTCACTCATTTTCGAGAGTCGACTCTTTTGAATGATTCGTGAGTGAGTCGCCCATCTCTAGTCTTCAGTGTCGTGCGCTAGACTCGACAACTTTTGCACTTTTGAAAATTCTAGATAGGGTTGGTTTGGTTTAAAAAAAAACTGTATTTTATAGTAAAAAGTTGAAATATTTCAAAACATCAAAACTATCGCGGAATACTTGTGGAGTAGGGTGCGACTCATTTTTCAAAAGCTCTCAAAACTGAAAATTCGTGTGCTCTTCTGAATTCAAGTCACACAAAAAGAGAAACTTTAAAATTTGAGCCAAAAATATTAACATTTAAAGGTAGTTCAATGAAAGTTTACCTTCAAGTTATAAAAATGACCTTCAGTGAAGCAAACATAACTTTATTTTGCAACCAATTTTGAAACTTTTAGCATCACATCCTTCAAAATAAAATATATAAATACTCTGTAGAACATCAAATCTGTCTAGAACCAAAACTAGTTTCAATCAAAATTAGTTTACTCCAATTTTTTCCTCATTTTACCAAAAATTTCTTCTTTGATTGATCATAATTTCATAAATACTTAATCGATTCCAAAACTTTTTACATTTTTTAATGCAAATTTAGTTGTCTACAAACTGTTCATACAACACATTTCTCTGAAAAAATGTTTTGACCAAGTCATTCCATAAAAACTGCAAAAAACGCGATTATTGAACGAAATAAGCCATTTTTTTTAATTTTTGCCAATTAAACATTATCTCTAATGCTGAAACAGGTTTTTCCCATTTGTTAAACCATTGAAAAGGATTTTGCAACAATTAAAAAAAAATGGAACAATTTTTTTTGCACTTGTTAAAAAATATATGCACTTTTCAACTCGTAATAAAAACAAGATGCTTTATAAACATGAGTTTCATAGAAAAAAATGCAATTTCCGACGAAAATACAAATATAATATAAAAAAAATGATTTTTTCATTGAAACATCATGTTTTCTGAGTCAAAACATGTAAAAAGATTTGGAATTGTTTGAGTGTTTATGAAATTATGGTCAAACAAAGATGAAATTTATAGTAGAATGAGGAAAAAATTTGATAAAAAACTATTTTCAACTAAAATTAGTTTTGATTTCAGAAAATCTTGGTGTTCTACAAATTTTTCATAAATTTAATTTTGGAGATACAGTGAAACCTCCATGAGTCGATATTGAAGGGACTATCGACTCATGGAAATATCGAGTCATGGAACAGCAATCCTTTGGAAACCTGTTTCAAGGGACCATCATAGTAACCATGAAATTTTGTTTCCAGTATGATTCCATGAGTCGATATCGAGTCATGGAACATCGACTCATGGAGGTATCACTGTAATGGTCTTAAAAGTTCCAAAATTGGTTAGAAAATAACAAAGTTATGGTAAATTCGCTGAAGGCCATTTTTTATAACCTAAATTTCACCTTTAAGACTCTTGCGCCACCATTTAATCTTAATATTTTTAGCTCGAACTTTGAGGTTTCTCTTATAATGCGAAATTAATTCATTAGAGCCCATGCATTTTTGGTTTCGGAAAAATAAGCCGCACCCTATTGTGGAGCACTTGTGGAGCACGATATGAAAACCGCTGCTCAAGGGACTCCTTAAAAGATTCTTCCAAGGATTCCATCAGGCGAACTTCAAATGTTTCCATCAGTAGTTATTGTGACCATTCCGCCAGGAATTCCTTCTAAGATTCCACCAAAAACTCCATCAAAATTTCCTCCAAAAATTCCATCAGTAGTTCCTCTAGGGATCAGGAGTAATTCTAGGGGATTAAAACGAGTTCATTCAGGCATTTTATCAGGAGTGCTTTTAAAAATTAAATCATGAATACCACGGAGGATTCGTTTGGGAGTTCCTTTCAGGGTTTTTATCAGAAGTCCCTCTAGGGATTCCATCGGAAGTTTCTCTAGGAATACCATCAGAGCTCTTCTGGAGATTTCATCAGATAGTCTCCTAGGGATTCCATCAGGAATTCCTCCAAAGGTTCTATCTGGAGTTCCTTCAGGGATTGAACCTGGAACTCAGCTAGGGAGTTCCTTTAGCAATTTTTTTGAATGTTTCTCCAGGAATTCTACTTGGGATTTCATCAGGAGTTCCTCCAATGATTCCATCAGGATCTTAAAGGAGCTAAGAACATCTTCAGAAATTTCGTCCAAGGATTTCATCAGCAGTTCATCCAGGGATTTCACTTGGAGTTCCCAAAGATATTCAATCAGGAACTCTTCAAGTGATTTCATGAATAGTGACTCCAATGATTTCATCTGGAGTTCCTCCAAATATATCTTTAGGAATTCCTACAAGGATTCTATCAGGAGTTCCTCCGGATTCCTTCAGAAGTTTCTAAAGGAATTTCATGAAGAGTTCCTTCAGGGATTTCATTAGCATTTTCTTCAGTTATTCCACCTGGAATTCCTCCAGGGTTTCTATCAAAAATTTCTGTAGAAATTCCATCAAGAGTTCCCCTGAGTCTTTCAACAGGATTTCTCGTTGGAATTCAATCAGGAGTTCCTATAGGGATTCAATTAGAAATTCCTACAGGGATAACAACAGAAGTTCTTGTTGGGATTCCATCAGAAGTTCCTCCAGGGAAGTAGTTCTCCCTGAATTCCTTAAGAGATCTCTCCCGGAATTCCTTAAGGGATTTCTGCCACAATTAATCAAGGAATGCCTTCTGAAATCCCTCAGGGAATTCATCCTTAAGTAATCCTTCTGAGGATTCTCGAGGGTTATCAGGAATTTCACCAGGGGTTTTATCCTGATCCTCTTGAATTACTCAAGAGATTCCTTCTGGATATTCTCAAAATATTCCTCGCGGAATTCATCAAGAGATTCCTCCCGGAATTCCTTAAGGAAAGAATTTTGGAAATCTTCAAGCGATTTCCCCGGATTTCCCTAGGAATTTTCGCGGAATAACTCCACTGATTCTCTTGGGTTTTCAGGAATTCCACCAGCGATTTTTCCTATAAATTGCTTGTAATGATTTCACCAGATATTTCTTATAAGAATTTCACCTGTAATTTGAAGATTCCCTATTATATTATCAAGTGATTCTACTAGGAGTTCCTTCTGGGATTCAAAATAGAGATTCCTCTGAAAATTACACCAGAAGTTCCTCCCTAGATTCTGCCAAGATGAACTCCAATGATCTCATAGCGAATTACCTTTGGGATTCGACCACAGTTTCCTATAAAGATTCCACCAGTAATTTCTTCAGAGACTTCAGACCAGAGTTTTCTTTAATTATTTCACCTGTAATGATTCGTGATAGAAGTTTTTTAAGAAATTTCACAAGGAGTTCTTATAGGGTTAACACTGGTAATACCACTGGAGTTTCGCTAGAATTTACACCAGAAAAATATACTTAAGTTTTGCCAGAAGCTCTACCATAAAATACTTGAAAGGTTTTACTAGGATTTCCCTTCAAGGTTATCAGAAACTATTCCAGGGAATTAACTTATATTTACTCAGAAGATTAACAAAAATTATCTGTGAAAACTTTCAGGTTAAATCCCTGAAGAAACACTGTGAATATTTTTTTTGAAAATTTCCGAAAAAAATCATGGCGCAATTATTTGAGAAATCCTTGGAGGAATCACCAAAGGAATCACTGAAGAAATTCCCAGAGAATTTGATGGAGATATTCCTCAATATATTTTTGAAAAAAAAAAACTGAAGGAGTTCCTATAGGGTCCTCAAAGGTAATTCCTGGTGGGTTCTTTGAAAAAAATCCTTCAAGAAACACTGGAAACAATTGATGGAAAAATTCCTTTAAGAATCCTCGGAGAAATTTGTTTTAGATTATTGCAGTAATCCCTGCAGAAGTGCAGAGACGAATACCACGTAGGGACCCTTCAGAGATATAAGGAAGAATCTTTGAAGAAACACAAGTGGAATTTTTAAAGCATGTATCAAAGATTCCCCAGAAGAATAACTCAGAGCATAACCTGGGTGAACCTTTAAAAAAAGGTAAGCGGAAACTCTAAAGGAATTCCTGCTAATATCCCGTGTAGGAAGTTTTGATGAACTCTTTTGCATTATTTCACGTGGAATTCTCGAAGGCTTCCTGGTGGAATCCTTGGAGGGATTCTTGGTGGAATTCCTGGAGGAACTCCTCGATGAATCTTTGGATAAATTGCGGGCAGAATCTTTGTAAGAGAACCTGGAGTAAATCTCTTCATGTATTTCTGGAGGAATTATTGGCGGGATTTCTAGAGAAATTCAGTGAAGGAGGAATCTGTTGAATTACAAAAAAAACACTGGGAAAATCACTGGGAGGATCACTGAAGATATTTTATAGGAGCAATTCCTGGTGGAAATTCTTGGTGAAATTTTTGATGGAATCCCTGTATTAATTTCTTGGAAGGAATTTCTTGAACAAACGCTGAAGCACATCCTGGTGTAATTTATGAAGCAACTCCATGTGGAATTTAAGGAGGAATCCTAGGATGAAGTCCTGAAAAAAGTTCTAGTGAAATCCTAGAGGAATTTCTGGTGATGAATTGCTTGAGGAATCCCTTGAGAAGTATCTGAAAAAAAAAACGTGTTGTGATTCCTGGGTAACGCGCGATGGAATCTTTGGAACAAACTGCTAGAGGAATTATTGAAGGAATCTTTGAAGAAATTGTTATAGCTATCTTGTAGACAGCCATGGAGCAAGCCCTGAAGAATTACTGAAGAAATAACTTGTGGAATTTTCGGAATCAGTGGAGGAAATCCCTAAATATTTCTTAGAAGATCCTTCGAAGGAATCTCTGGAAGTATACCACCTAAAGGTATGCCTGAAGGATTTTCTCTGGATGAATTTCTGGTTAAATCTGTGGGTAAATTTCTAGAGAAATTATTGATAAAATTCCTGGTAGAATCTCAGGAAGAAGTTTTGGTGGTGGTGGTTCCTCAGCATAACGCATGGATTCCTGAAAAAACTTCAAAGTAGAAAAACTAGAGGAAACCAGTTACAGATTCTGGATAGAATGTTTGAAAAAAAAAATTAAATTTTGAAAGTTACTACGATTATTCCAAAAAAAAAAAAAAATCGTGCAAATATTCTCCCTCACAGCCACAAAATTTGCTGCAACGAACTTTGACAGTCGGTTAAACGGTTTCATCAACATAAATCGGTTTGACTAACTTAGAGGGCGGAGTCAATGTTGGACAAACCGTCTGAGCGTCTGTGGCCTACATTATACGCCCAGCGTCATGCAAAATCCCTGTCGCACAATTTTCATTAAAAATTCAAACAACATTGTTATGTCACGTACTGCGGCAACAAATTTGTTCTACTCCAGACATGTCCACTCAAGCAGCCAATCAATTCTCGTTTGGCAAACATTACTGTTCGGCGTAAGTTGACAATGAAGTCTCTAAAGGACCAATTCGGATTAACTCAAATCTTCGGTCCTAGTGCAAGATCGCTTGAAACATTTCCTCAAGTGAGAAAACCCATTCACAAACCTAAATCGAACAGTTGGATCAAGATTCGTGCCGGCTTGAACAGTCTCGTTGATGAGTACTGCTCCCAAAGCAGTATCCACGGGATGAGCTACATCGGTTCCCGACGAAGATCTGTACTGGAGCGGTTCTGGTGGTTCGCAGTGTTCGTTCTATCGGTGTACGGTTGTTCTATGTTGATCATTAAAGTTTACCAGAAGTGGTCCAATAATCCAGTGATTGTCACATTTGACGAACGCCCGGTCCCGGTGTGGATGGTCCCATTTCCTGCCGTTACCATCTGTCCGGAGGCAAAGATTCGAGCTAGGTACATGAACTTCACCAAGGATTTCTACCAATTCATCAATTACAAGGGGTTCAGGAAGAATATGGATGACGAGAGGTAATTTTGACGGTAAGTGTTTCAAAATGAACGGGTATTCATGAAGTTTCTCATGTTCCAGAATCGACCGTCTTTTAGCAGTGCTCCAGATCTGCGATGAGTTTTTCCATTCAAGTGGTATGAGGTTCCCCGAACTATACGACCGAGTTGAAACCGATTTTGATGTTTATGAGATAATCCGAAACATTTCCGTCCCACTGGAGGAGATAATTTTGTTCTGTAGAATAAACGGAGCTCATTGCCATGAACTTTTCTCCGAAACGGTGACCGACGAAGGAATTTGTTTCACAATCAATGGCTTTTCTCACTACAACATGTTTCAGGACGGAGTTCTGCATAACGAGTATAACTATCTGAATGAACCTAAAAATGTCACTGGTTGGACCATGGAAGGTGGATACAGCAATCCAAAGAAAAAACTTGAGTCACATCCGATTCGAGTGCTGGGATCAGGGTTTGGAGCAGGATTGAGCATGGATTTGCTGACTCCGCAAGAGGACGTTGAGCAGCACTGTAGAGCACAGCAAGGCTTCAAAGTGATCATTCATCCATCTAGCGAATACCCTCAGGTGACAAAGAGCTTTTCTCTGGTGACCTATTCTCGAGATGTAACGATTGCCGTCCGTCCGGTCATCATGAGAACTTCTCCAGAGTTACACAGTTATGACCCTAGGCGTCGCCATTGCTACTTCAACCATGAGCGACAGTTGAAGTTCTTCCGAATCTACTCTCAGAGCAATTGCGAACTCGAATGTGTCACCAACTACACGTTGAAGTCGTGCGGCTGCGTCAAGTTTTCCATGCCTCGTTCTCCGGGGACGCGTGTTTGTCAGACTTCGGAGATTGCTTGTGTTCTGATGGCAGAGAACAGAATGCTTCGTCAGTCTGCCAAGCGACGGTTGAAGAAGCTGGTAACTTATGGCAGTGCATGTGACTGCATTCCTGGATGCTCTTCGATTCACTACGATACCGAGATTACTCAATCGCAATGTGACTTCCGGAAAACACTGGAGCTGAGGATTGCACCGGTGAATCCCAATATTGCGGAGAATGTTAAACAGTACGTTTATGGAAGTCATGGACATTTCTGAAATTCATAACAATCTGCTTTTCCAGGTATCAAATATCCAAGCTGGCTATTTACTTCAGAGAGGTGCAGTACATAACGTCGAAGCGCAGTGAACTGTTCGGCATGATCGATTTCATATCCAACTGTGGAGGACTATTGGGTCTGTGCCTGGGAGTAAGCCTGTTCAGCGTCGTTGAACTTCTGTACTACTGTCTGGTGCGTCCATTGCCTCTGATACGGAAAGCAATTCGTAATAAGCAAACTGTGACCATCGTTGCAGAGACTGTTGGTAATCGGTTTTGAATAGTATGTTAACTTGAACTTGCTAAGGGATTTTTGAGTTTTTTTTTATTTCATTTGCGAAATTGGGTTTAACCGATAGAGCTTAGTTTTCAACGTTTGACCTTCAATTGTGATGCAAATCTTATGATAATCATTCAAATATATCCTCATATCACATTTAAAACGAAACACAAGAATAGACAGCATCATTTTTATTTTAAGAAATGCACTGCAAACCGTCATTCAACGGCTATTGAAATTATATATTGAATTGTACATAGATTAAAATACTACGGAAACGCTACTTTTTCCCAAAAGTAGAAAAAAAGAGCTATGGCTTTGGCTCAGCACTCAACTTTCATCAGCCAACAGTACATAATAATAATAAAAGGTGACATTGATATATGTTCAACGCCCTTGTCGCCAGACTCCGCGCCATAACTTCCACAAGGGAAGCGAAAACCAAGTTAGTAAGTCACCGAGTATTCAAGCAAAGTGAATTTTGTTCTCTCTTCTTCGCCGATCAACCTATATCGCAATTTTTGTATGGAAAATGTTTCACAGTGGTCTCACTCCGCCTCGGGGTTTATGATGGCGGTGGTGTTTCTGCTGCAGTTCAAGCTTGTCGGGATCTGGGTTTCTAGTTACAGATGCAGTGCCAGGTACCAACCGACTTGTGTTACCGAAATGTACGAGGGTAATGGCACGGGAGCATACAAAATGGTTTGCTGCAGTTTAATCTATTTGGAAAAAAATAGGTAACAAAGAAGGGCAATGACTTCACGGTGAGTATAGAGACTTTTAAATTGGGAATAAAAAGAAAGCTTCCGTGAAAGCGATTAAATTTTGAAATCGGTAGGAGAAACACGCTATTGTAGCAGCAATCGTAGATTTAAAGCTGTTATTATTAAGGTTGGTAAATGGCTGGGCATGACGTACCTGAAGAAATAAAGTCGACCCTGTGTGGTCCTTAGCCTCCTGCCCAGCAACTCCTATCCCTACCTTCTCGCGGTACTGGCCGAGGTACGAGTAACCTTGTGGAAAATCGGGTAACCAATCCCGGTGGTAACTTTGGTCGATGCTGACAAGGAAGGGGGATAGCTTCTGCAAACCTGGTGCGTCTGTACTCCATGTTAGGAGCGGCTCACAACAGCGTCTGTTCCCCACGTCAGGGGCGGCTGATCATCGTCCGAGTGCCAGAGAAGGACTCTAAGCTAAACTGCGCACTATGGCCCTTCAAATTCAAATCTAGGGATTTGGTGTCAGGCTTTGCAAGCCAGCCGTAGAAAAAATCAAGCAACGAGAGAATACGAACTAAAGGGACTAGCGATTGGAAGCGTTTAGAGGTAACCATACCATCTACCAGAGGTGCGGCAACACACACGAGCTGGGAACAGCTTTCATAGTAACGGGTGATATGCAGAGGCGCGTGATCAATGAGAGAATGTGCAAGTTGAGCCTCAAAGGCCGGTTCTAACGATTTTAACGCTCAGGTTGGCCAGAAGGAGGAGTTCAGCCCGACTATTGGAAAGTTCAGCGCCCACATGGCGAACGAAAACGGCTTACGACTAATTGATGGCAATCCGTAGCACCTACTTCCAGCACATCCTTCCATACCGATACACCTGGTGATCACCACAGCAGACAGAATCATGAATCGACCACGTTCTGTTTGATGGACTGACGAAAACACAGTTTGCTGTTAACGCAGTGATGGCTTTATTAAGAATGAGACGACAAAAGAGAAAATGAAGAGCATCATAACAAAGAGTGGCACGGTTTAATATTGGGGCTTACACTCTAAAATATAACATAACAAACTTGAGTAATTACGCTGTCGTCTGTTTCACAACACCCCCTCTCAGACCAAGCGTGAGACGGTGTATCTGGAAGCTCCTAGTCGGAAGACTCTTGGTAAACATATCCGCAACCTGCTTCTGCGTCGGTAGGTACTCCACTCGTATTTCACCGGCTTGAATGCATTCACGGATAAAATGGTAGCGTATATCCAAATGTTTTAACCTTTTCTGGTCACAAGGTTCGCTGGCAATATGGATACAGGATTGATTATCCTCAAACAATGTTGTGGGAGAGCAGCAATCGACTCCGAGATCCTTCAAAACGTTTCTGAGCCATACAGCATCGCATGCCGCCTGACTGAGCGCAACGTACTCTGCTTCTGGAACAGACTTCCAGATGTCGACTTTCGATCGTTGACGTCGCTTCCCCAATCGGCATCGGCAAATCCAGCAAGGGGCTCTGAGTTCCTGTTGCGTCGATAAACAAGGCTGTCATCCTTTGTGCCCTGTAGGTAGCGCAATACTCGTTTCAAATGTGTCCAGTGGGTGTCAGTTGCTCCGCTTTGGAAACGGCTAAGGAAGTTTACAGCTGAACTAATATCAGGCCGTGACGATAACATGAGGTATGTGAGGCACCCTACTAGTTCTCGATACGGATGCTTCGTTACCGGTTCTGATTCGTTCGTTGTCAGCTTCAAGTTCACTTCTAATGGGGTGGACACGGGCTTGCAGTCTTGCATGGAAAAACGCTTAAGTAACGCACGGATGTATTGGGACTGATTGATAATTAGAGTCCCTTCTTCCATGTTTCTTTCTATTTTCAAACCAAGAAAATGGTTTAGTTCCTTCATATCATCCATTTCGAATTCCTGGGTCAAGGAACGTTTTATCTTCACCAGCTCGTCCAATGAGCTTGATGCCAAGATGATATCGTCCACGTAAAGAATCAAATACGAGACAATTCCGTTTTTATTCCGTACGTACAAACAACTGTCGTGTTCCGACCGCTTGAAGCCAAGATGCACCATGAATTTGTTGAATCTTTCATTCCAACTGCGGGGCGCCTGTTTCAGGCCATAAAGGGATTTGTTTAGCTTACAAACCTTTTTCCCCCTCTCAAATCCTGTGGGCAGGCGCATATAAACGGTTTCCGAAAGACTTCCGTTCAGGAAAGCGGTACGAACATCCATCTGGTGGACGTGGAGGTTCTTCTGGACCGCTACTGCTAGCAACGTGCGAACAGTGCTAATCCGAACTACGGGTGCGTACGTTTCTTGATAGTCGAAGCCTTGGCGCTGGGAGCATCCCTTTGCCACGAGGCGTGCCTTGTATCTATCAACATCTCCATTTGCCGTGTATTTGATTTTGAAGACCCACTTACTTGAAATAGCGCGTTTACCAGCGGGAAGATCCACCAGGTCCCAGGTGCGATTTTTCTCCAACGATTTCAGCTCATCCTTGATCGCCGCATCCCACTCGGGCCAATCCTCTCGCTTACGCAGCTCTTCAACGGTTTCCGGCAACTCCTCCACATAATTTTCAGCATTTAACGCGAATGCCACACAAACTTCATAATCCGCAAGACGTTCCGGAAGCTTCCGCTGCCGTTGACTTCTTCTCAATGGCGTATTTCCATCTTCCGCATCTTCGTAATCTTCACCATCCTCCTCGGAGGAATCTTGTTCATCTACCGAAACTTCTTTTCGTCCCGTCACTATTTCCGCACTTTTCAAATCACTTGTTTCTGGTTCTTGTAGCCGATCCGACACCAGATGATCGTTTGTGTACACTTCCGGGTGCTTGCTTCGTTTCACCGGAAGCTCTTCAATCACTACATCACGACACACGATCACTTTTCGCTGGTTCGGTTCCCATACGCGGTAGCCGTTACAACCGTAACCGATCAGATAGCATACACGACTCTTAACGTCCAATTTAGATCGCTTTTCTTTCGGGGCATGACAAAACACTTTGCTTCCGAAAACGCGAAGCCTCGAAACGTCTGGCTTGCGCCCGTACCACATTTCGTACGGTGTTTTCGTAACCGTTAAAGCGTTCGTCGGACTTCGATTTATCACATGAACCGCTGCTTGTACTGCTTCTGACCACATCATTCGATTAACACTTGATTCATCTAGCATCGCACGCGCGCGTTCAATAATCGTTCTGTTCATGCGCTCCGCGACGCCGTTTTGTTGCGGTGTATACGGCACACTCGGTTCCATAACGATTCCGGACTCATTGCAGTACGTTATCAGTTCTTCATTCATGTATTCACTCCCATTATCACTACGTAGTCTCGCGATCTTCCGTTCAAAGTGAGACGTAGCCATCGCAGCATACTTTTTGAACGCATCCACTACATCACTTTTAGCTTTCAGCACGTATACTGCCGTAAAGTGTGTGAAATCGTCAATAAAAGTCACAAAAATCTTCTTACCGTTCCATGATTCCGGCTTGAACGGTCCACACACGTCCGTGTGCACTAATTCCAGCGGACGCGACGACCGAGCTTTCACACACTCTTCGAAGGGGAGCTTCGCTTGCTTGCCCATCATGCATGGTTCACACACTTTTGCATTGGTTGCAGCACTCACGCTTCCCTCAATTCCTTCGACCATATCGTTTCGGACCATTTTCAACAAACCAGACTTTCCGATATGTCCGAATCTTCTATGCCATAATGACAACTGGCTTTCCGTTTCACCAATCATGGCAGTAGACTCCTTCACCACATTCACATTTAGTTCGTATAATCGACCATTTCGATTTGCGGTACACACGACTTTTCCATTTCGCACGATCCGCGCACTGTCCTTTCCAAAAATAACCTCCATACCACGCTCCGCAACTCGTTTTACGGAAAACAGGTTCGTATACAAACCAGGTACGAACAAAACATCGTACACAGTGCAGCTCAACTTCTTCCCATTCACTGTTGCACTCATCTTGACGTCACCAACCACGCGGCTAACCAGTGACACACCTGACTTCGCAACATTGATCACCGTCGGCACTTCCAGTTTTCGCACATTAACAAGACAGCTTCTGTCATTCACCATGTGTTCAGAAGCACCGCTGTCGAGCACCCACCGAAACTCACTACCACTACTGTGCAACGCATCCCCCACGCTCACAATGAAAGCAATGTCATCGTGTTCAGTTTCGGCGCTGTGGGCTCCCGACTTGTTCTTCTTCTTCATTTGCTTCCGATCAAATTTCCGATCGTCACTTGCACGTTCCGAATACTTATTCTCAGGGCAGTCCACTCTTCTATGCCCCGGCTTCCCGCAGGCATGGCACTTGAAAGGAAACTTTCTTCCTTTTCCGACAAATGCCGTTCCCGGATCCAACGATTTTGCACTTCCACTAAACTGGCGCTTTACATCTTCACTGAGCAGCCTCGATTTTACGAATTCCATCGAGCACTGCTGCACCGGAAGCGTTTCCAGTACGGTAATCAACTGTTCGTATGACTTCGGCATTGATTGCAACAAGAAAAACACCACTACCGGTTCGTCAAACTTAATTCCAGCCGATTCCAGTTCGCGCACAATTTTCTCAAACGAGAGGATGTGTTCTTCCATTGAACGAGAGTCACAGTACTTCATGCCGGTTAACTGCTTCAACAAGAAAAACACTCCCGAAACACCTTTTTGTTCGAACGTTTGTTGCAGCACCGACCAAATCGCCTTTGGCGACGTTTTCCCTCGCACATACTCGAGTTGCGAGTCGGCTATTTTATGAATTAAAACTGATTTGCACTTAGCATCTTCTTGCTTTCGCTTCTTCCGTTTTTCTTCTTTCGCCTGTTCCACTGCCGCTGTATCCGCTGGGTTTTCCGGGTAAAAATCTTCTTCCTCCAACGGCTTCTCTATACAATGCAGCAGACCCAACTCTTCCAGGTATGCCTGCATTCGGAAGCTCCACGTTGAGTAATTTTTCCCAGCAAACAAATACACCCGCGGCGCGCGATCGTCCTCCATTTTGTCAAAACGAAGAAAATGACGACGATGCTGGCAAACACTACCGGCGGCTTTTCGGATAACTTTCCGACGAAATTTTCGTGTTCACTCCCGACGGAAACTACTTTCAACTTTCACGCTACTTTCCGCTCATCGAATTCACAAATTCCGCGAATTTAGAACTGGAAAACTAATGTGAAAAACAACACGTGTTCTGGGCCCATAACCTGACGAAAACACAGTTTGCTGTTAACGCAGTGATGGCTTTATTAAGAATGAGACGACAAAAGAGAAAATGAAGAGCATCATAACAAAGAGTGGCACGGTTTAACATTGGGGCTTACACTCTAAAATATAACATAACAAACTTGAGTAATTACGCTGTCGTCTGTTTCACAACATGGACATCGACTTTGACCACTGGTGATGACTAAACTGTGCCTAAAACTCTCCGTCGATAACAACGTATGGTAGGGGAGGTCGTAGGCTTGAGGTAACGCTTTCCCTTTCTTAAGCGGAAGGTCATGGGTTCGATTCCCAGCCCCTCCATTAAAAAAGACTAGCCATCAGAAGACGCCGTACGGAGGACCGTGCTTTGCGGAGCACATCCATCCTCCGTCAGTATCACATGGTGACTGAGACAAACTGACCCTCTTCGAAGGCAGCTAGCCTCAAACGACTCAGGAACACGGCAAAATTAACCACCGCAAGAGCAATGGACTATGGCTTATATGAAAATTGATCCGACTAACAGCGGAGCACTCTCCACTTGCTCGGTGTGACAGTAAAAGAGTAGAAGAGAGTGAAAGTAAATGTACATAGTATACATAGATTAATTGAAAATAGATCTGTATCGGTAAAGAAGCTACAGCAGAATTATGATTCTGGCACAGTGGTGGCGACGAGCACTGAGTGCCTTTCAAATAAACATAAGAAAAAAAAAAGTACGATACCGACGGCCGCCCGGTATGACCTAGAGCGGCTCAAACAACCGGGGTCATGCTGCAGCAAGGAACCCGACAGAACGTGGAACGATACAGACTGAAGCGGAAACAGCAGACCCGCCTCTTTCGGGAGAAAAAACGCCGCCTGGAGGAGACGGAGTGCGAGGAGATGGAACAGCTGTGTCGGTCTCAAAAACCACGTAAGTTCTATCAGAAGCTCAATGCATCTCGCAACGGCTTCGTCCTGGGAGCATTTTGATGGATGAGCGTGCGATGATCGAAAGGTGGAAGTAGCACTTTGACAAACACCAGAATGGTGCTGAGAGCATAGGCAATGAGGGACGGAACAACGGAAGAAATGCCTTCGTCAGTACTGCGGGCGATGAAAACCAACCAGCCCCCACTTTGAGGAAGGTTAAGGATGTCATTCACCAGCTCAAGAAAAATAAAGCTGCTGGTAAGGATGGTATCGCAGCTGAACTCATAAAGTTAAATTGTGAGAACTTTTGAGCGATCACCATTCTAAATGCGGCTTTCAAAGTATTATCCCAGATCATCTTCCGTCGTCTGTCACCTGTAATAAACGAGTTCGTGAGAAGTTATCAAGCCGGCTTCGTTCGACAACGGACCAGATCTTTACTGTACGGCAAATCCTCCAAAAATGTCATGAATACCTGGTCCCAATGCATCACCTCTTCATCGATTTCAAGGCGGCATACAAAAGTATCGACCGCGTAGAGCTATGGAAAACCATAGACGAGAACAGCTTTTCCGGGAAGCTCACGAAACTGATAGGAGCGACGATGGAAGGTGTGCAAAATGGTGTGGAGGTTTCAGGCGAACATTCCAATTCATTTGGACCCCACACGGGACTACGACAAGGTGATGGATTTTCGTGCATGTTGTTCAATATTGCGCTAGAAGGTGTTATGCGGAGAGCTGGGGTACGATTTTTTACGAAATCCAGTCAATTAGTTTGCTTCGCAAATGATACGGACATTGTCGGACGAACATTTCAAAAGGTGGCAGACCTGTACACTCGCCTGAAACGCTAGGTAGCAAAAGTTAAACTGGTGGTGAATGCATTGGTGGGGCCGAGCGCGACAGGGCTCGCCAGGTAGCAGTGTTACGATAGACGGGAATTCGTTTTGTTCAGTTATGAAGTTCAACTTGTTACAAGATGATTTCCAGGATCGATATTTAAATATATCATAATCTGGTAAAAAAAAACCTGCCCCTCTACATCCCATATTAATTCTGTGGTGAGATTCTATGGAAATTTCAAATTGATCACTTTACCGGGACCTCTGGAACCTACGGAACCGATTATTTGGCCACTGAGTAGCCAAAACCAGTCTTCCGAAACCATCATTGTGCAAGAGAGATTTAAAAAGCATGCCTTGAAATTTTTCATTTCCAAATGATGAATTTGAATCCTCGCATTTCAATGCTCCTGTGATCATTTGATCCAAAGTATTGCATCATTGATGTAAATCATTTCAGCTGATCTGGATTAGAATATGTTTGCCATTCGGAATTGCACCATATGATTTAAAATGCTCGATTCAGTAATCGAATGCTGCGAAAATTTTCCGATGTCCATATAATAATTCCATAAACATAATTTACTTTTGGACCGAGTTTAACATCACTAAAGAGTATCTGGGATAACCCCGCTTACCTTTAGGATGGTGGCTAGAAAGGAGAATTTCAAGTTTGAGTAATTTAAATGAAGTGGGTAGGGGCTTGAAAGGAAGCACTTAGTCGATTTCACTATGTGATCTTACAATAAACTGGATTGGACTCGACAAAATCGTGCACATGAGATCTTGGTGAAATCTAAATCCAACTTATCATAGTCCGTAAAAAATTCAGCGATACTGAGGAAGTTTGGGTCTAAGATTCGAGACGTGTCGTGTGATGGTAGTTTTAAGTGAACATGTCGCACGTAATAAGTGAACTTTTGCCTGGAACATGAATAAAAAAAAAACTGGAAGCATGGCGATGTTGCCATTTGTCAAAAAGACTGTCGTCTGGTCGCATTCAGCTGTGGGTAGAATAAGTAAAGCTCGATGCACGAAATTCTTAATGTCGTCAGTACGTGCTTGTAAAAAAATATACTTATAAGCACGATGAGGCTACTGATTGAATCTGGCACCAATGGCAAAGGCCACCGACCGATTAAAGTGCTAAGCGAAAAAACTGCAAGAGGTACACAATATGTTTATTTTGGGGCTTCAGGTTCCCATCTGGCGCCGTAGCGGACAAGCCTTGACCAAATTGCATGGCTATTAATATAGAGTCGTTTCATATCTCATTACCAATCATTGTTTCCTATAAGAGAATAAAAGCAACAATAAAATACAATAAAACCAACTAAAATTTTATTTGCGTTATAAAATACTCAACCTATTTTAGAACAATGAACATTTTCACCCGCAAACAACTACATTCGGACAGTTTTCAACCACGCAATGAAACGGTTGCTATGCCTACTAGACATATTCGCCCAACAGAAGGAGCTGATATTTTTTCTAGATCATTGATGCAGTATTTTCACGAAATGATAGGATCAAATCAAAGCAATGCTGGATTGGCAAATGAGGAGTGTGCATTTTCCTACTCCCTAATTTATTGATCAAAGCAACGCAATGCAAAGGATATTTTGAAGACTGGCCAAAACATGGACCAGGGCTGCTCAAATTACCTCGGATGTTTCTTACACGAAATTCTGCAAATTTTGATAAGTCGCATGGCAGGCTTCTATGGAAATTTCTAATTGGCCACTTTACCGGGACCTCTGGAAACTACGGAACCAATTATTTGGCCACCGAGTAGCCAAATCATGTCCCAGGGCTGCTCAGATTACCTCGGATGTTTTTTTACATGAAATTCTGCAAATTTTTATTTATTTACTCCGTCTTCAACTTACAATGTTGTACAGACTGACTGCGCTTAATATTAATGAGCATTTTATCGGTAATTATCTAAATATTTTAATTCATTAACAGCATAAACGATACATTTACTTTACATTCATTTGCAAATTTCAAATGAAACAGAAAATCAACGAAAATGAAACAAACATAACAAAAACTCAAACAAGTATGCCAGTACGTTCTTATGGTCTCGGTCTCCAGATGTTGCAATGACGATGTTGAAATTCACGGAACTTTATACCATATGGCCAAGTTGATGCATCCATTGCCAGTTCTTTCCACTTCCATTTCAGTACGACTCTGAACGAAACATAGTCGAGTAGCCTGCAGTCGATTCGCCTTGAAACCAATTTGACAATGTTAACGCAGTCTTCAACAGGTGCTCCCAGACATCGATTAACCATCTTCTCAATATCGCACTCAGAAGTTGCGTTGTCGATATTAGACAACAACAGAGAAAAGCAACGATCATTCAAATTTTTCGAGTCATCCAATACAGTCTCAATGCCATCACTTCGTTCTATTTGATTACGTTCCATATCGTAGATATTTGTTCCAGAGGCGATCGGAGTGGAATCACACAGAAATGCTCTAGAAACAGATTCATTGTTCGGAATCGGGGAGTCTAGTTGCAATTTAATAACTATTGAGGATATCTGTGTTCTCAACTCAGCAATTTCGGAAACAATATCATTCATGTCAGCAGGAGACGACAATTTTTGTTGTGCATGCTTCCAATCGTTGAAGGCCGGTAAACAATCTTCACATATCCATAGTACAGCTCGCGATAAAACTCGCAATTGGTTTCTACTCATACCAATGCACGAAATGTGAAAAGAATTGCCGCATATTCCGTTACACACAACAAACAGATTCAATTCCGTGTTGATGCAATGTGTACATTTTTTGCAGATCACAGTTTAATTGAAAATCGTTGAATTAGCTTCACGAAGATTCCACAAAAACAAAGTGAAGTATTCAGAACTCCACAATTAGAAACGTCCGAAACAATATTTTCAACAGAATACGCGTATAATCAACGGAAAAGTTCAAGCAAAATATCTTCACAATGCAGCTCACAACAACAACGTTCAACGGGGTTGATTTTGATATGTCGCATGGCTGGTTTCAACGGGAATAGCAAATTGGCCACATTTCCGGGGTCTTCCAAGAATGGCTAAACCTTGATCCGTTTGTCGCCTATTCTAAGCCGTTAAACCCGGTCAATCTTAGTTTATCGCTCAAATTCATAAAATTTATGAACTGACGATTCTTTTGAGTATAAAAAGTTTGAAATTTGGCTGGAAAATACCTACAAAATTGCAATGTAAAATCCGGGTCCATATGACCCGAATGCCTTAAGTGTAACTTTTTTGTGGCGCCCTTCAGAAACATGCTAGAAATTTGATTTTTTGCCAAAACACAGTTTTCCAGAAAATTGGAAAAGTCACAAAGTTTCAAAGCGCTAGGTGGTTCCGTTTAAACGTTACAAGTGCTCAAAAGTCGGTTTCGGGTCATATTGACCCGAATGCAACAGGAAGGTTAACCTGGACTTCAACACTAGAGACCTGATAGATTTTTAAGGGAATCAATGCGCAAAATGGGTGCAGAAATGTAGGAACAAAGGCATTCTCGGGAGTTACCTGGCGATTATTATAGGTTTCCAATTGGCTCACATTCTCGCACAATTTATCACATTCTTTGGCAGAAATTCCAAAGGAATTTCCAGGGATATAAAAGATTCAAAATGTACCCGAGAAGATGAACAAAAAGTGAACAATTCTAATGGGATTTCAAGAAGGTTCTCAAAGATTTTTGGAAGCGTAATCTTTGATTTTTGAAGATTTATACACGACTCACAAAGCTTTTAAGAAGTACCCAAAGAATTCTCTACAGTAATGCTTCGTTAACTTGGTTTAAGCGTCACCACAGCCTTTCGGAGACTCGCGTTTTCTTTTACCTTTAGGCGGGCTCACAATAAGCTGATGTGCCGTGAAAAGAAAGCACGGCTCTACGCATTTTCTGAGTGAGTGCTGCAACGCTTATCAGGTTTATCGAGAAGTTTTCAAAGTATTTAGTATAGTTCTTATGCGTTTCGTGAAGATTCCCTAAATACAGTAATTTTTCGATTTTTTTAGCCCCATGCTGCATTTAAGGTTGACAAAATCGTAAAAGAGCTAAAATCGGAAATATTTTTTTCAACTGGTTTCAAGTTTTAATTTAACTTAAGGACTTAATTTTGTGATTTTGTTAATATAAACATTGTTTTTTTTTTTACTTTCATTTTCTATGTACCGTAATCAAAGGTAACATTGATTAGTTTCTGGATAGTTATTAAAAATTACAAATTTATTTAGATGATTGTATAGACGTGGCCAATTGGTCATAATCAGTGAATCAATTGTCATCCAACCCGCAGCAACTCAGACATTATCATCTCCTATTCTTGTTGCAACAATTTCATTCCGCTATAAGAGATTATCACCAGGGTTGGGAAAAAATCTGATACAAAAATCTGGTAAACATTGACACACTACCGCAAACCATCCATAAAACAAATGTGGTTGCATGTTTAAAATAATTGATTAATCGCGAGTTGAAAAGTTGCAATAATGTTGCGTCCTGTGATTGGCTTGTTTTGTTTTCAATCTGTTCTGAAGACAATTTGATTCACTGGTCATAATTGACTTTATGCACCCAATATTGCCAGTATAGAGCTCTGATAAAAATAAATATCATTTTTGGGCTGACAAAATCGGACAAAAAAGGAAGCTGAAATCAGGGGTAGACAAAATCGGGTAATTACTGTAATCCAAATAGATTTCATCGCATTTCAATCTTCTTTGAAACCCCTGAAAACATTTGAAATCCTCTTTCAATCCCATGACAATTTTTTTAGAACCCATGTATCTTACTGATAATTGAAAGATTGACGACATATTTTGGCAAATTGTTATTCTTAAAAACTTCTCAAAGCGTTCGAAACAATTCTCAATAATGTTCTAATGAAACTCTGTAATGTGTTTTCTTTGATATTGTTCTGTTTTAATTTTATCTCTCTGATTAAATGTTTTTCCGTATGAATGTGAGAAGACTTCGAAAATTTTTAGAAAGTATCTTGGATGACTGAAAGTAAAATTTTGAGTTTTTCTTCCTAAGGTTTTCATAAGATTCCACTCAAACCCTTACAATACCAATAGCATCGTATTGCAGGATTTATTTGAAGCTACCACGGTATAACATCTTCTTCTTCTACTACTTCTTCTTGGCATTAACGTCCTCACTGGGACAGAGCCTGCTTCTCAGCTTAGTGTTCTTATGAGCACTTCCACAGTTATTAACTGAGAGCTTTCTTTGCCAAAGTTGCCATTTTCGCATTCGTATATCGTGTGGCTTGTACGATGATACTGCCCAGGCAAGTCAAGGAAATTTCTATTACGAAAAAAACCTGGAACGACCAGCATTCGAACCCAGACACCTTTACCATGGCTTTGCTTTGTAGCCGCGGACTCAAACCACTCGATTAAGGAAGACCCCATGGTAGAACATCTATGGCGGTTTAAGATTGCATGATTTGCTGTAATATCAGATCAAATTATTTTTATATTGAAAAAAAAAATCATTCGAAGAAAACAGAGATAATGTAAACGTTTTCAAAAAACTCAAATACATTGAACAGTCTGCGTTCAGGCTATCGATATGGATGAATAACAGGGATTGAATCCTATGAAAACTGAGGGAATCTCACACTTATCGATCTCTGTAACCATCATGATTTGCAAATCGGAGGGATAGAAGTGCACGATAAAACCCCTCTTAACCAGCTCCAAATATGGAAAACACTATTGATATCGGATGTTCGGGGATTGTTCATCTTGCCAGCAAAATAAAACACCTACCCCCAATGGTACATAAACGAGAAAAATGGATCATTGCTCTCTTTTTGGGGCTCTCGTTCGTTGCTCTTATTTATCAACTTGTAATATATTGCCGATCAAGCACCTCTACAGATGGGATGTTTTGCTTCACTAACTTTCATCGTGCTTCTAATTCAATTCTGATGGAGACAACATATATTATGTTAACAGAGAACTCGATTGGCTTGTCAGACTAGTGGGGCATCCAAACTGCTGTCAGTTTGTCATCTTCCAAACTGCTGTCATCTGTCATATTTGCAGTAGATATACGGCATATCCATAATGTGGTCGCGTCTGATTGAACACCCACTACTACGTGCATATGTATGTATAATTCAGAAAAATCTTCAATTTTCAGAAAAGTTTTATTTTCAAACTGTTAGTGAATTTTTCTCTTAGGGATCGTGAAACGTTTGTCGAATCTCAAAGAGGGGCGCAGCTCTGAAAAGATTGGAAGCCACTGTCTTAAATTTTCCCAGAGGGTTTGAAGAGATTTGTAACGGTTTCCAAATCGAAACCCTAGTGATACTTCTGGGATACTAAAATTAATCTCAATTGATAATTATGGCGTTTAAGGTGTTTCCAAACAAAAGCCAATAGTTTTAATATTGGGCTAAGATTTTGCAGTGGTTCTTGAAGATTTCTATGCGTTTAATTGAGGGTTTTACAAATTATAAATGTATTTTTCAAGTTGTCAATTCATTCACAATCGTTCTCAAATCATTCTAGGAGTATATAATAGATCCAACAAGGGTGTTTAAAGGATTCCAAGCGTCACTATAGAGCAGTTCTCTGTATATACGAAACTCCTTTGAAACTATCCTTTGGAACCATTATTCAGGTGGTCTTGGAAATTCCTTCGGAAAACCCATCCAAATATTTAGAAAAGCCCTGAAAACTCATGAAAACACCAATTTCACCAATGAATGACATTTACCCGTATGTATAACATATGCCATATCTTCAAATGACATCGTCATCGATAATAATAATGAACATACGTTTATCGACTGTTTGGGAGATGGTCCTATCTTCCTTCCGAGTGGACTGTATTTGGGGGAGTTTCGGGTAGCGGTTCCTGGGGTGGTTGAGGTGGACAAATCGGCGGTTAACTTAAACCGTCAGCGGATTGATTCTCTGCAGATTCCAAAAGGCTCATCGGACTTTGTCCACAAAGAATCTCAAACGCGGTTATTACACAACAACACTATTTTTTCTACATTACACATTACACATATAATTAACAGCAACAACATTTATTACTACACTAACAATTTAACATTTAATTGGTATTTGGCTGGGGATTGTTCTTCGACTCCGTCCGAGCCATATGCCGACATATTTCACACTTCTGGTTGTTACTTTTGGATGCGCGAATGCGATCGTTGTTTCGTCATCGTCCTCGTTCGCTCCATTGATGCTGTGCCGAGGGGCGGTCCACAAATGACGTAGCTTTTTGCACTGATTTTTTACACCGTTACCCCCCCCCCCCCCCCCGTGGCATTTTGTCACAAATGCTGAAACCCACCCTTGGAAAATACGTAGCATATCAAGCAACTCCCCCCCCCCCCCCTTAATTTTTTGAATTTGTTTCTCTCGGTGGTTGAGCAAGAACGAAACATCAAAATCCAGAATTTCAAATTTCGATATAAATTACTGACTGAAACGCCAAGAAAATCTGACGATTGATAGTTTGAAATTTAATTTGGTTTAATTTGATTTATAGTACTTTTGATATTGTTAAAACCAAAAACAAGTTCGGATTGATAAATCTAACAGCAATGAGTAAGGATTTCAGTGAATATGATCCACAAAATACCTAAACTTGTTAAGGATCATCGTAATTATTAGCTAAATTCAAATCCATTCAGCAAACTAGATAGAGAAAAATTAACAATTGCTATATTTGAAATTGGCGATTTTTATACAACCAACTTTATTAGTATTTCAACTTAACATCATCATCGTCACCTATACTTACACAAATTGAAGACAAATAAGTTCAAGTACACCATCCTTATTGGAAAAATTTGTAAAGAAATAATGGAATAAATTTGTAATGAACAACCTAAAAGAAAATAAAATGTACGAAAATCCTGAAAATAATGGAAAAAGAGGATTCTGGTAGTTCTGGGAAGATTATCCAGATAATTATTATCCAGGCTGTTCCATCAAGATCATTGATATATCAAAACGAATTGTTGAGTTGACTGAGTGGAGATCTCCTGTGACACTAATATCTTGTTTTTCTATAATGACGTTAATGTTTACCTAAATGAGGAGTTTTTCCACTTTAATTGAACTTCTTCTTCTGGGGAGTAGTGTGCGGTCTTTCGAATCCATAGCGTGCTCCTGCAGGGTGAGCGACGGAATAAGGACCAATCGTTTTCGGTCCGCGTGGCGCAAGTGCGAAAAAAGATTTGCGTTTCTCAGTTAGTATGTATGCTTCAAATAAAGCTGAAAATTGTGGCTGCTCAATCAAGGATAAAGAATCAATTGGTGAGCTCGTTTCATGCTTTTTTTTTTAAATCTATGCAATATGTATGACCGCACATTTAATCGTTACAACGGTGGGACATAAATATGATTATTCAACAAACTATGTGTGGTTCGTCACTGTAAGTGTCGGCATAAACTCTAATTCATTTTTTTGTTTTATATTTTTATTTAAAATCCATTGCCTTGACCTTTATTTTTATAAAAAAAAAAATTTGAGTGGTTCAGTCTGTTTGTCTGTGCTAGTGTAGATTTGCAAAACGTTCATTTTATTCAAAACACTTTTAATGGTTCGCCACTGTAAGTGTCGGCATAGGAGTGTTATGTGATGGTCCAGCCAATCGATTTATTTTTTCAATTTGAGTAAAATATTGTTACACATGCTTTTGTCCTAACAGCTGTAGGAATGTTGCTTTCAGCTATTTGTTCAACAAACTTTATATGGTTCATCACTTCAAGTGACGACATTGTTTACTCTTATTTCCATGTCAATTGAAAATATCATATTCCTAAGCATGTTTATATCTCACAAATAATCGTGTATCATGGTCTAATCACTTATCAAAGTGAATCCTGTGACCCAACGATTCTCCTTATTAACAACCATCCCTCCCAGTAACCTCGGTCTCCAAATAGTAAATGTTTCACACTAACATTCCTTCCCTCAATCCCACCTGACTGCAAGGTCGTGGCCGGCGCCATTATTGGCCATGTATAAATAGAGGCACTGAATTATGCACACTGCAGAAAATTATGGCCAATCCCAAACTAACTTCTAGTTGATTCTTTGTGCATCTTCACTGACTTTGGTCAATCACGAAATAGCAACCATTCATATGTGCAGTCAGTCTAAGCTAAGCTAATAACGTTAATACTTACCTAAATGAGCATATTATATATTATTTTGAGAAAATAAAGCTCGAACAAAAAATGTGAATTAAAGTAATAAGTTGATTCTATGTCTTGTTAATAAATGAAAAAAACGATATTTTCGAAGTCAATAAAGCATTGATTTTTACTTAACTCATTAAACTTTTAATTTGTTAATTTACAACTAGAATAGTTTGGACACAAATACAATATAAAATTCACATAACTATATAAAGCTTCATAAAATTTGTTTGATTGTCAGGAAAATTATAATTTTTTTAGATTTTTTTTTAATTTTATAATATTGATGTTTTGAATGTTTGAATTTTCAACTTAAGTTCAAAAATACAGGCAAAAAAGTTTGATAAAAAAACTGTCTGTCAAATTTTTTAACTCTTTTTAACGAAATTATCTAAAATGCTACGTCCACAAGTTAGGACCCCTCCTTCCCCTCGTCACATCTCGTCACAAATTCGAGAAGCCCCCCCCCCCCCCTAAAATGCTACGTCATTTATGGACGACCCCTAACAGCTGCCCAGTATTGTTATCGTTGGCGTGTCAGAAACTAGTTGGAAATAATCAATTTCTGAAATCCATCCGGGTCACAACGGGTTTCCACGAAAGTGGAAAATACTAAAATTGTGGTTCATTTTGCTTTTTTTTCTCTTCATCCCCCTATTGATCCACATGATGACATTGCTGTGGTAGCTCGCTCTGCCCCATAGAAGGTATGATAGTAGCGGAAGTGCAAAACTTGCCAACTAAGCTTCATTAAACCGAAACTCACCACTTGCCTAGTGCCGGTGCCAGCAGCTGTCATGTCCGGACTTTCGGTGACACGTGTAGCGCGATCCTTGATGTAGGGAATGCAGCAAACAGGTGCAACGGATGTGTGGGTGCATATCAGCTGACGATGCACCAACGATGAAAGAGAAAATTCACGAGATAGCAAACGAAACAATTTGGTCAGTGTAATGGGTTTCGAAACTAGTTCAATTCGGTTATTTCGTAATCTCTTGGGGGTAGTTGAGCTGACAGGTGCTACGCAGGTGCCGATGGCGGTGTGTCATCAACTTATTCAGTGAACTATATTTTTGGAACAGTTGTTTTTGGTGGAGAAAACTGATCATCAAACATCAAAACGGCGCTCACGCTTGAACATTTGGACAGAAATTCAAATATGTATGATTTATATTTCATATGAACATTGTCAATAAATTTTCAAAACCAATCTTGCCCCGCGTCCCATCAATGATATGACAATTCCTTCTTAAAGCAATCCCAAGAATCAGCAGGATTGTCCTTCCAAATGGCTTATCGACATTGAACTACAAAAAGGAAACGATGTGGCTATCCAGCATGGCTGTAGCCAGGAACTCCATCAGGTGGTGGTGATTGACTCGAAACACATCATTAAGCTCTCTACCAACAGCTTTATTTTTTCACCACAAATAAGTATTCTAATCGTGTTAACTTTTTTGTTCCTTGATATTTTTCACCATTATTTCACAGTTTTTCAAAAGCTCTTCTGTTTTTGAATTCTGTGCCGATATTGACCATGGGTCGTCACGTTTCGAAGTTATTCAGATATTCCTGCGCCACTTTCAACGTCCACGCTTCGTGCCACCGGAAGTATCAATATTTTATACAAGGCGAATTTTGTTTCCATTTGCCGGTTGTGGGACCTAAGCATGGTTGCATAGTCCGTAGGATTGTTAGAGTATGTGGCTACAAATGCAGGCCATGCTGAAGGTGTATGGGCTCTATTCTCGGTCGGTCCAGGATTTTTTCGTAAAGAAAATTTCCTTGACTTCCCTGGGCATAGAGTATCATCGTAATTGACACACGATGAGCGAATGCGAAATTGGCAAGTTTGGGAAAGAAAATTCTTAGTTAATTACTGTGGAAGTGCCCATAACAACAGACGACGTAATGCCAAAAAAGAAGGCTTTTCAACAAACCAGGTAATATTTTTTTCTCGTCGTTCAAGGGGGTATGGGTGGTGACTGCCCCATCTGGCTACACCCATTCCCACGTCTTTATGTTTATGTACACAGGTTTTATGTAAGGATCGAAATTTGACCAACATTTTCGCTTCCCCATATGGTATAGTCGGTGGTGCACTAACCAATTTTGGGACGGTTTGCGGTTCTCCCAACAAATCGATTCCGGCGACACTGGAACCAAGTGATGTGGAATGGTTGCTGATAAAAGGACTTGAGTGAGCAGGTTACCAAAACACACAAGACAAGTGTGATGCTTGTGCTTTGTTAGTAGGGCTCGAATCAATACCGAATGAGGAAAAATACCAGAAAAGAATTCAAGAGAAGCGATAAAATTATCAATTTATTGCCATTTGATGATGCTTCGGCAAAAAAAGGAGGAAGAAATTTGCGGAAAAAGGGGAAATCTTCCGGATTCTACAGTCGACTGCAGCAGCAGGGTAGTTTGTTATGGAGACATGGGTAAACCGATTTAATAAGCAAAACAAGCTTGTTTTCGTCTCATAACCGGAGGGCTCTAATGGGATTGCGGATGAGGGAAGGAATGTGAATCTGGGGAGCAGTAAACTACCGATTAATGTTTTGGCTTCAGGTCGACTGGTGCTGTTCTACTTTGTCGGGTGTAACTTCACATACAGTGAACAAATTGCAATTATCGTATATGGTCTTAAGTTTTCGTCCATCGTTATCGGATTTGAAAAATAAAGTGAAAATTATTAGAGTCTAGTTCATTGTCAAAGGTTCTGGACCATTGGGCAGAATAAATCGTTGAACTGAATTATGAAATAAGATTGGTGAGAATGCCACGCAGAAAATTAAGCCAAACCGTCGACGAAGAAAAATTGATGACTGCAGATACGCCTGTCTGATACCAACCGTGACCAACAGACTTAACTAGTTGTAGGCTGAAAAAAATAGGTACGCAAATCGTTCACTCCGTTATATTGTACATTCATCCATTTTTTTTTGTCAGGCTGTTTTTTTTTTTCATAATATAGACTTGAGTAACGCACTACGTTATCTGAATTATATTTTTGAATTATTCACAAAGTCTGTATCTTGCATTGTAATCCTATGCATTTTCTTGTTTTTAATTTATTTATTAGAATAATGTTAAACAGTGATCCCCAAAGTGGGCGAATCCCCTTGAAGCTAATTTAAGGTTGAGGCGGGCGATAATTTGTAATTCGGAATTTGGGGGAAGAAAACACTAGAAAGGGTGGCAAAAATTTCAGTGTTAACGAAATTGGAAATTTATAAACAAAACACGATATGATGGTCAATAACAAAATGTTAGTATAGATTTGACTAATAAAATGCCAGGTTGCCTAGACACGAAGGTCACGAAGCAAGGTTCACTTAGAGGGTCTTGCCCGGGATTTCCCGGGACAAAAATTCCTGGATTTCCCGGAGTCTAAAGAAACCCGGATCCCGGGATATTTTTCGAAAATCCCGGGAAATCCCGAAATTTCAAAGGAAATAGCATAAGGCCTGTGCAAGCAGCGAACAAATCTACTTCCCTTTCATTACCTCAAAACAGGAATTTAGAAATTCACTTTAGTTCTAAGACCAAATTTGCATTCTTCAGCAGTCACCCGTATTCGCCACGTTTTAAATTTCGGTTCCTCAATTCGCCACCTACGTTGATTTCTTATAAAAGCTGGCGAATCAGGAACGCCATGGCGAAACAAGGCACAGAGGAGCAAACATTCTAAGGGAAATGATTATTTTCAATTATTTCCTGAGCAAATTTTGAGATTTCTGAGAATGTTTCCGTATCATCTTAAAGAAATTTAACCATCACTTAAAGATTGGCAGCCATATGTGCCGTAAAAAGCTATATAATCTGGAGTGGCGGATAACTAGTACATGGCGAATACCGGTACACCTTCCCTACTAAATTCGGTTTTCATTTACTTATATTCCGATGAATCGCGATATAATTGCGTCAATGTTGTACACAAATGTCATAAAAAGTCACGTAAAGGAAGAATGAACTATAATTGAACATGATTTAGTGAATCTCACATAAATCATTCAAGGTAGAAATAAAAATCCCGAATCACGGGATTTTTTCAAGTCAGGGAAACAAGACCCTCTAGGTTCACTGATACTCGGCTTTTATTTTCTGAGATCCCATGTAAATTGTTTGGCAACTACTCGACTGTGCAAATCTCGATTAAATTTGGCCGAGATTCGGCATCCCAAATAAAGAGGGATTGTTGTTTTTTCAATACACTATGAGAACTATGAATACATTCGGAAAAATTAACCTCCAAAACCACAGAAAAGTAAAAGTTTTTGTATATTTTGAAAAAAAAACAAGCTTTTAACTTTGTACTCAATGTTGGGAAAAAGGAGTGGTTTATTAGTTATTACAAGTCGTTTTTGTTAGTGACTTTTGTTCGTAGACGAGTTCACCGCTCAAACAGGGGTGGTAACACTTTCTAGAGTTTTGCTTATATTTTTTTTGCCTTGGATTGGATATAGGTATGTTTTCAGAACTGTCAAAAGTTCATTATCCAAAGCTTATGAAACTCAACAGATTGAGAAATACCAGATAAAATAATATGGATGGGGATCCATATTTTGAATCCACGAACCAAATAAAAGATCATGAATCCAATCCACGAACCACATTATATAAGACACGAATAGCAAGGAGTGGAGCAACGTTGTATCGATAATCGCAGTTTATTGAAAGATCTGCAAATCACATAAGAGTTTTACTAACGTATTTCGAATAGATTTGTTTGATATTAATCAGTAAATTATCTTAACAGATATGATAAATAGATCATAAAGTATATGATATATGTGATAGAATAGATCATAATAGATGATCTTTGAAAGTTTATTAGTGTATTGGTTCCATGGCTCATCAAAGATATGTGAGTTGAAAGCATTTTTATCACATTCAAGTATTAAGCCAGTCAACTTCACATTTTGACCACTTTACGGGGCAATTATGCTATAATATTGATCGAAACATTAACAGTATCAAAACTAAGTATCAAGAAGGGATTCTCAAATATGTTGGTCTCAAGAGGGCGGTTTAATTTTTTGATTGGATAACGGTACAAGCAATAGATTTGAATCTCTCAATCAGAAATAGACAGCTGCATCGTTTGGTAGCGGTCTCACAAACCAGGGCAGTGGTTCTCAACCTTTTTAAAGCTACGGCCCCCTTTGTAGTTCTAGAAACAACCCATGGACCCTCGAAAATGAATGCTTTTGAAATAAATGTTCATGCAAACCTCCTAAATATCTCAGAATGTTTGTCAGATAAAAGTACTTGTCACTTGCCAGGCATATGGGGCTGTCTATTAATTACGTTAGATAATTTTGGCGAGATTTAGACCTCCCCTCCCCCATAGTAAGATTATTTGGTCGGGGTTCTGCTAAACCGCACCAAGTGCCAAAAGCATTATTTTGAGATATTTAACTTTAAAGTTCACTCATCTGCGAGTAAATCGCAAATGACTCTTTTGAAAATTTCACCGTTCACAAATGACTAACAGGGTCCAAGAAGTAACTCAAGATAGAATATTCAGAAAAATCATCAAATATTTTTCATTTAGTTAGATTTGATTTCAAATCAAGAGGTACTCAGTTCACTCTGGCTGAACAAAAATTGAAGAAAATGGTTTTCAGTTCGGTATGGCTGAATGTGTTTCATGATTTCCAGGAACACAGGAGAAAGAAAGAATTAAAAAGGGTTCATATCATCGCCATTGTATGTTGGAATGCTCGTCACAAATGTTTATGCACTGTGAATGGAAAAGATTAGTAATTTTCCATAGAACTGGCCACAATGTAGTGGTATGAATTGGTACAAGCCAATTCGTATTCTAACGTATTCTACCGACTTTCTCTTGATGGATTATCAATTTCAACAGAAGAGTTATTGAACCAAGTCCCTCACGCATTCAAAGATTCGAAAAAGACAATAATGATGTAGTTAAAGAATGTGCCGATCGAAGAAAACCATGAATTTGTTCTGCCAGAGCGCACCAAGTTACTCGCATTTAATACACTTTGGCTGAACAAGTTCACGATTATTAAATTTTATGTGAAGTGGATACCAAAAATGGCATGTATTTCATCATTCCCGTTGTACACGAAACTGCTTGTGCTTTATTGTTCAAAAATAGTCGTAAAAGCTGAAAGTTGATTGATTTTATATGACTTCCTGTTAGGGACAACGTAAAAAATATTAATCGGGATTCGAACTCGTGTCCTTCGGGTGGTGATAAGGCGTGCTACCTCTCGGTCATTTAGAACTGTTGAATTGAGAGCGAATAACTCGAAACAAGCTGTGCGTGATCTGATCTAAGAGGCTTGATGATGAAAACAGGTGAAAACGTCATCTTCTGAACAGCTAAAGCGCACCAAGAGCTTCCAAATTATTCAGACAACATCAAATTTAAATGTCTTGTTATTTCATCACAGTTCCTGCATGGACCCATCGACATATTATACATAAAGCGAAGGTAAGCGTCTTGCGAATGTTGATATCTTTTCTTCATACAAAAACACGATTTTTATATAAATGGTACTTGGTGCGGTGTGGCTGAACAAAATTTCAATGATATTAGATCAGCACCACCGAAACAATACTGTATTTTACAAAGCCGTTAACTTACATGACATACTAAAATCTTATGGTGTTGTTACTGTATGTTGTCCGGAATGACCACTTAGCAATATTTAAAGAAGAATTTAAAAAAAAATGCCGTCTTTAATCAGAATACTAAATAACCTCCAATGAAAAGCTAAGGTTTATGGTTCGCTCTGGTTGGATACAATTTCAGTTTTACATATCCTGCTAGAGAAAAATTTTGAATTTACTCAACGAGGGATGGTTCAAATTATTCGATATCCTAAATGTAGATAGGTTATGATAATATGAATCCTCTAGTGTAAATAACTCATTTTTGAAAAAATTGGCGTTTGGTGCGGTTTAGCAGAACCCCGACCATTTGTATGAAAATGTGAGTAAGAAATCTAAAAAAACTCCTTCCTTTAACCCTTACGTAATAAATGGACGATCCCATAACAGAAAAACACGTTTGAAATTTACCACAGATAGTAAAAAGATTCTATTATAATTTTTTGGAGTAGTCTAGTAATATTTTCAGCAACAGTCTTCCAAACATCTTTTGACGTAGAACTAAGTCTTTTTTTACTATATTACTTTGTGAACACAGAAATCTAGACGCGTAATGAAATTGGGGAGGATTTTTAACGTTAATAACTTAGTTGATTTTGAATTAACATTAACGATTTTAATATAACGAGCGATTAGAAAGTTTTAAGGAGTTTTGGAGTCATTTTGACGTTGTGAATTTTCTCGGTAAAATAGCTAATACTTTGCAATATGATTTATTTAGAGACGGTATATATTGTTGCGAGAGAGGAACCCTGTAGCTTTCAAGATATATACAAAAATCTTCTGCCAAAGAAAATCAGAAGTACCGTGAACAAGTAATATGATATTCAAAGGTGTTCATTAATTATTGTCTCGAGTTTCACAAGACTGTCTTAAAAGTTCCACAAGATTTACTCAAGATCTTCATAAAAAAATTCAAGCAAAACATGGTATCTATTGAGTTTTTAAGGGGCTTTCTGATTGGTTTCTCAGGAACAACTTACCGGCTGTAGGATGAACTCGTTAAAATTTCTCTAAAAAATCTCTGAAACCTTGTAACATATGGGTCAAGTAAATTCATTGAAATCTACCAATAGAATAGAACAGAATTGAATAGAAACAGAGAATAATTGTTTTTTTCAATCCAGTCGGTAGCTGCCAGAGTACAAGTACAGTTATCTTGCAAAATTATAACTGACTAGTGTTAGGCAGCAAACGTTTCGAAAATTTGCGGTGGATACCTCTAGAAATAATCCCAATTTTTTCGTCCAAGCTCACACTGCAGAAACATTGTGCAACGCCTTAGAAATAGAATTAAAACGACTGTAGACAATAACTTATTATCGTGTGCAATCTCTGCAATTGATAGAATGATATCAAAAGTAGTTTATCAATACTTTCGTTGTGATAAGGGTTCTTCACATATTTCATAACGCTGAAAATGGCAATTTTTGACACCTACCCACTACCTCGTGACGCTATTTGTAGGAATGTTTTACAAATTTCGTATGAGCCGTAACATCATGAAGACACCCCTTTTAGCGTTATGTTAATTAAATTCGTGAACAAGCCCTAAAAGGAAAAAAGTTTTATTTCAAAAATATTTGAAACATCATATGCTTTCTTAATCTTAACTTAGTATGAGATATCTTTTAATTTTTTTTATCAATTATTAAAAACAACACTTATTATCAAAGACGTTTTTTAAATCCTTGATTTTTTTATGCAACGAATCCCCTAGTTTGATAATTCCTGATGTAATATTCTCGTAAAAATGTCTGAGGTAATCTTCACATATATTTCAAGTGGAAGCTATAAAACAACATATGTTAAATTTTTAATTGTGAAATTCTTTAATAAATTCCTTGAGGAGTTCTGTCTGATCTTTCAACCTTGACGCTTGCTCCTACGGGGGCCAGCGACGAGGGCAGGATCAAACATGTCGCGCGTCGGTCTAGTAAGTGAAAAAGTGGCGTGTTCGGTTAGTTCTTTTTGATCCTTTGACCTTGACGCTTGCTGCTGGGCAGTGCGTCAAGAAAGCCAAGTTTTTTTTCCTTTTCGGGTCGCGCGCCTTTTTTTTCTGAGTGCTTTTATATAGCCGAGCAAACGAGTGAGGCTGAGAGTGGATTGTGGCTGCACAGTGAAGGATAAAGGATCAATTGGTGAGCTCGTTTCATGCTACTATTTCTAATCTATAAAATATGTATGACTGCACATTTAATCGTTACAATTGTGGGACGTAAATATGAATTTTCAACAAACTACGAATTGTTCGTCACTGTGAGTGTCGACACAAACTCTGATTCATGAATTATTTATGTTTAACATTTTTTTTATTTTCAGAACACCCCTTTTTACCTTTATTTTTGTAATTAAAAAAAAAAAAACTTTGAATGGTTCGACACTACAAGTGTAGACTTGCGAAAAGTTCACTTTATTCAACAAACTTTGGATGGTTCGCCACTGTAAGTGTCGGCATAAGAATAAGAGTGTTCTATGATGTTCCAACCAATCAAGTTTTTTGTTTCTTTTCAAATAAGTAAAATATAATAACACATGCTTTCGTCCTGACAGCTGTAGGAATGCTACATTTAGGTATTTGTTCAACAAACTTTGAATGGTTCGTCACCTCAAGTGTCGGCATAATTTTCCACTACATAGAAATTGTTCATATCAAATGAAAATATTATATTTACAAATAAGCATGTATATATCTCACAAATCATTATTTATCATGGTCTAATCGCTTATCAAAGTGAATCCTTTGACCCAACGATCCTTCCCATTAACAAACATCCCTCCCAGTAACCTTTGTGGAGATGCAGAGGCAAACACGGTCTCCAAATAGCAAAGGTTACACACTAACATTCCTTCCCCCAAACCCACCTGACTGCAAGGACGTGGCCGGCGCCGTTATTGACCCTGTATAAATAGAGGCACTGAATTATGCACATTGAAGAAGATTATGGTCAATCCCAGCCAAACTTCTAGTTGATTCTTTGTGCATTTTCACTGACTTCGGTCAATCAAGGAATAGCAACCATTGATATGTGTAGTCAGTCTAAGCTAAGCTAAGCTGAAATTCTTTAATAAAATCCTTGAGAATTTTGCCATGAAAAACTGAAAATTTACTGTAAAAACTTTCATCAAACAATTCTCAAGATTGTTTTTGGTGAATGAAATAAAGAAATTTAGCTAACCTCATGGAAGAAATTCTTTTGTGTCTGAAGTAGACCCTGCGGCAGTTTCTAAGAAATTTATGAAAATGATATGAGAGAAGTTGCTAGCCTAAATTACTTCACAAAGAATGAGCTTCATGAACTCTAATAATAATGCTATATCTAATATTTCTTTAAAAATCCATAAACAAACTCTCCAGAAGCTCTTTCCATGAGTATATTCGAAGTTCCTCAAATGATCCTTAGAGGTTGCAGATATTGCTACGATAATCTTCCTCGATGATTCTTGCTAATTTCGTCCAAAAAATCCTCCAATTCTTTCTTCCTTAAATGTTCCAAAGATTTAAAAAATCCCACTACGATGAGTGAAAATAGTTGAGAGATTTGTTCTGTTAAGAGAAGAGTTCCTTCAGGAGTTCTTACTCCGTTCTTGAAAGCAACTTGTCACGCCATTATTGCCATTGCCGGTAGTTTCTTAAAAATCCCAACGGATCCTGGAGAATCCATCAAGATTTTCTCAAGGGTTCAGAAGCTCTTTCAGAAATCCTTGCAGAAGCTAATTTCTATAGAATTTTATCAGGTATGACTTCTGTGGAATTTCTAAACAATTTCTCCCTACTTGAAGAATTCCGGTGTAAATTTCCGGGAAAACATATTAAATAATTTCTTGAAGAAATTTTTGAAAAACGATTTTTTGATATCCTTAGAAAAACTACTGGTTGAGTACTTAGTTCAGTGAAAACCTATGAACCGCTGTTTGAGTTTCTTGAGAACTACAGTGAAGATATCTCAGAGATATTTCTGTAAGAATATTTGAAGGAACTTCTACAGGAACATCTGAAGTATCTTCTGAAGGTCTCATAATAAAATTTCTCGTTGAACGCCAAACGAAAGTCTTGTGAAAATTTCTAGAAAACAGGGCATCATTATTGGTAGAATTTTTGAAGGAATCCTTAGCAAATGTTGGAATTTATCCAGGAAAATCCATGTCGAAAACAAAATTCTTGGATTACTAAATTTGTTTTAGCCAGTTTGCTAATGATCTTTAGAAGTGATTTCTGGAGGTATGTCCAGAAAAATTTTCAACTTGAGTACTTGAATGCATTTAAAACAATAATATAAAAAATATTAGAAAAAAAATATCATTGCAAATTCATAATGCCCAACTACCTTAGACGTCTCTTAAGTGGTTGAACGATTTCAATTGATGATTTGACTGTTCTATTAATGATTATCATGAGCTGTCCGTAATTCGAATCAAAGCGTCCGGAATATGAGGCAAAAATGAGGGAGCGTCCGGAATAAGAATCATGAAAAGGCCACACGTTTTGATTTATTTAAAATTATTCAAGTTGCGGACGCGTATTCTTTACCCACCATCCGAAAGTTAAGGGCTTCCGACGCTCGATAACGCTAAACAATTATACAGAATGATTTATTTTGTATGATCCAAGCTGGGTTATACTTCACTGAGACCTTAAGTGTCCGTAATATGAATCAAAACGGTATTCAAATTTATAGGAGTTGTGGAATTCAAATCTTCACCTACCATTCGAGAGGTTAGTGTCCTGATAGCATAATAACGCTGAGAAATCATATAGATTGATTTAATTTATATGCTTTTAGATGGCTAACACTTCGAAGAGGGCTTAAGTGTCCGTAATATGAATCAAAACAGTAAATGCCACATGATATTTCTCAATTCAATACCCTGATAGATCTACTTGTTTTCCTCTTCTAGGAACCCTTATATGACTGATTTGCTCTGTAGCCGACTAGTTTCTTACGCTGATTGTGATTCTGATCAAGTCCCTGTTACATTTCGAATTACCCATGGAGCGATTCTCAATCCTATCAGCTCTTTCAATTATTTTCGTGCCAACTGCAATGCATATGAAACGTACATCGATAGCAATCTTAACGTTAACATTTCTTTGCATACAAAACTTGATATTGACAATGCTCTTGAAACTTTAACAAATTTCATTGTTGAAGCAAGGGGCATTGCAATACCAAAATGTGAAGGAAAATTTGAATCCGTGATTATAGATCATGTCCGACTCAAAAACGAGAAGAGAAGGCAATTTCAATGCAATCGCTATCCTTTTTTGAAAATCATCTACAGGATCAGCAAAAATAAGTTAATAAACTTTTACTCAATTAAGAAAAAAAATTTGTAAATAAAAAAAAAGTACTTTAAGAAAAAATAAAACAACAATATGAAAGCCCCTGGCGATGATGGAAATTTCTACATCAAGTAACTTCCAGAGAGTAGCTTATTATTCTTGGTTGATATATTGTTTAAACGTTTTCAATTGGCAAATGGAAAATTGCCAAGCTTATATCTTTTTTAAACTTCCAGTCGTCGCGCGGTTTGCCCCCGTCAGAAATAGCACGCTGTTGTTGTGAACGAAAAGCGAGGTTTTTTCAACAGTGTTGTACAAAATACAACAGCGCGACGACTGACGTGTTAAAAACTGGTAAAAGTCCTGCTGAAGCTTCTAGCAGTCGTCCAACCAGCTTGCTTTCTACTTTAGACGGAAATTCTGACTAAATTCTTTAATACTAACTAGACAAATTCGGCTTCAATTTACAATAAACTAATCTTTCCTTGGAATCACCCATCGCAATACCTCATTAGTGTGGAAAACATCGATGCCATCGCGCTAAAATAGCTGCGTAATTTCACACATGTGACCTGATTAATATTCCACCACTTTGGAACCCGCCCCATCATTGTTTACCGATTCGTAAATTTTCCAGTTTCAGCCTTTGCACAAGCCCTGATGGGTAGGCATAGTTTATGCGAAGACCTAATCGGTTTTCCCAATCGCGAACAACACCTCCACTATCCATAATCGACAGCACCCGGGTGAGTGCCTAATGGAATTACCTACCAGCGGCAGAAACCATAGACACGCCCAGCAGCGGAAAACAAAAGCTGTTCAAAATCTGATTACGGAACGCCAAACGGTGCGGAGGAGTACCTACCCATCAGTGTAAGCTTCGTTATAAGCTTCTTTGGCAGCAAACGGTGAGAAATTGAACAGGGAGGAACAAAGCGAACTTCCTCGCTCGGTAGTTGGAAAGTTTGTAGTGCTTCTTGGTGATTGTGTAGTTCCGAAGATTAAATTTAGATTGATTAAATTTTGCTTGAGATACCTTGAATTCGATGAAATTTAATCAGTTAGCCAAAAGCTTAATTGAAATTTCAAGTTGGAAATAGTGTGAAAAGATTGTAGAATTCAAACAACCTTTTTTCTATTTAAACGGAGCAATTTCCACGCTAAACCTTTTTGAAGAGCGATAAATTTCGTATCGTCTCTTCAAATTCATCCGTAGACTGATTTATTTCCACGTCGGTCGCTGTTTCCACCAGATGCTCAGAAATATGGATTATAGGATTTCAATTCTTGAGGAGTTTGTAAAATGTCTAATAAATGTTACAATGCCAAAGTTGTACCAATTTTAAAACTAGACAAATCCTGCGGAAGCGTCTACTTATAGTTTAATTAACTAGCTTCCCTACAACAGTTAACTTTTTGGAAGTCATTTTTAACAGAATGATGGTACGCATCAACGAAAATTCAATGTGGACATTCGACCACTTATCGACTTTGACGCATAACAAATTTAATTCGTTCCAACTAATTTGTTCTTCTAGACATAGAAAAAGCGTTCGACAGTGTATGGCATAAAGATCTGATTGTAAAAATAAGTAAATAAATTAAACATTTGATTCGTTGGAACAATATATAAGAAATTGAAACTGTCCGGAGATAAACTGATTTCCCTACACTAGCTACGACTCTGACGATGGATAGTTTTCAAATACTTTCCAGCTCGTCACTCACCATGGGCAACGAGCGGATGTCATCTTGTCTGGTGGTCTTCGGTAGAGCGCCTCCGGACACATTACAGCAAATTCCGGCTTAAAAACTATCGATGTTCACTTTTTTTTTGCTCTCCCTGCCTTCCACGATAGTAAGCTAAGCTCGTCAAAGGATCATCTGACTTTGGAAGACGCCACTGACTGTCGCCCTGCTGCTGGTCGTTGAATTTAGCATTTTTCAATTCCTACGACGACTAAGAGGAAAAGGACGACCAACGGTGCTCCTCAGACTGTTATTGTCAGAAAAAAAATCTTCGTCAAATCTGAGCAAACCTGTTGTTTCCTATGGGCAAGCTGGATTTCTGGGCAAAATCTTAGGGATCATTTTAAAGTTACGCCTTTCTACGGGAAACCAGGGACATAAACTTTGCAATTAGATAAAATTGTCAAATTGAAATGAAATTTGAGAAAAAGTTATACCTACGTCTTCTTGGAGATAATTGAACTCAAGACTCCCCCCCCCGCTAGATAGGGCGCGTTACCGGTCAAAACTGAAGACGTCTGTAGTGATTTTTAGTAGTTTTTTTCTTTTTCAAAAGTACAGTGTTACAATTCAATTAGCCTTCTTCCTTCTTTTTTTCTTATTTTTGGCATTACGCCCTCACTGAGACAGAGCCCTTTTAAGCTTATTATTGTTTTGAGCACTTCCACAGCTATTAACTGGGAGCTTTCTTTGTCAAAGTTGCAATTTTTGTATTCGTATATCGTGTGGCAGGTACGTTCATACTCTATGCCCAGGGAAGTCGAGGAAATTTCCATTACGAAAAGATCCTGGACTGACCAGGAATCGAACCCAGACACCTTCAGCATGGCTTTGCTTTGTACCCACGGACTCTAACCACTCGGTTGATAAAGGTTCCTTCAAATGCAATTAGTGTTATTCTCATATCAAATTTTAATGTTTTTTTTTTCCTGAAAATGATGGTCCAAGGAGAACCATGACGAAGACTCAGGATGATGATCCACCGAAGTGGTTTGAGAATAGCGGTTATTGAACACCTGTACCGGCGCCACCAGAGAGAGCGCAGCAGATTCCGTGTTCTGGCGGTTTGAGCAAGACTGATTCCGGTGCTTCTTCCGATGTCGATTTTGAGTATCGAGAAAAGTGAATAGATCGGAAAAGGAAAAGTAGGTATAGAAAAAAAATTGTCTGAGTGCGGGAATCTTTCCTGCAAAGCGCGGAGGTGCTGGATTGAAATAGCGCTTCGCTTTCATTTTTTTTCACTCGATGGAAACATATGAATACTGCCATCGTTAGCGAAAGGATTTCCATTGAACGTTGCCGGGTTGAGCGTACAATCAGCGAGAAATGAATGGAGATTTATTTGCCACGGTTCGGGTTTTTTTTTTGTTTGAGAGATTTGTGCTTTAATAGGATTTAGGAGCAGTTACGGGTGATAGTGATGTGATTTGATCAAGTGCCTTTTGGAAAGGTGTGTTCAGTGGGAGCCTCTTGAATGCTTTTAAGATAGGCTGCAAAGGTTTCTAAGCAATGTTTCTAAATTTAGGATTTTTTCAAGCTTGAGCTTGATTGGTCGCCTATGGTTGCTACTCCAGTATCGCCAGATCAGCTGCACTTACACAAGGAATCAACTAGATGACCGCTTGGGACTAACAGACCCCCTCAGTGTATAAGTGCTGGTGAGCTTCTATTTTAAGGCAAGAACGACGCCTGCCACATCAGAATGCAGACCCATGAGAGGTAGGGAGGGGTAGGAATTAATATTGAATTTAAAACTGGCCCACAGTAGACCAGATATACCGCTGCATCTATGCTAGTTCATGCGGGAAGGTGTAGGGGTAAGGTAATTTTTATGGCAGAGAGGCTTGCACTTTGGTTAGCAAACTGCCTATGTATCAGGCGTAAGGAAAGGTATGCTATAATTATGGAAAAACAGAAGCGTACGGAAACGGTTACTTGTCCGTTTCTGGTTCTAGTGATCGCTATGAACGAATAGTTTAAGTGTTATAGATTAAGAGTGAAGGATAGAAGCAAGCGTAGATGTTGCAAAGTACAATGAAAGGAACGGGTTTGGGATTGGACACATGACCTTCTGCTCATGAAGCAGAAGCAGTAGCCATTCCTGTAAATACAGGAATTAAACGAACAAATGATAAATTGGTTGTTTTGCAAAGATCTATTCAAGAACTTCCTGAAGAATGTCCTAGATAATTCCTGAAAGAATCACTGGAGAAGTATTTCGTCATAATTTGAAGAAACATCTGAAACATTTCTTAATGGAATGCCAGTATTTGTTGGCTATATTATTGAAAGAAAATCATAGGGTAACTTCAGAAGAATCTCTGAATATGTTCCTTCGATCAAATTTTTAATTAAAATCTAAAACAATTGCTTCATAAAATGCTTTATGAAAATGTAGGCAGTTAGTTTTATAAGTTCTTGATGGAATTACTTGACAAAGCTTTTCCTGGACTGACCAATTCTTTAACGGACCCCTGTTAGTATTTCTCAAAATTTCAGCAAAAACTTCTAAAGCGATCCAGGAGGGACACTGCAAATGATGGACGATTGGTATAAGGATAAATGTATGCTTTATTTAAAATGCTACCTGCTCTGATATCAAACTAATGATCCAAAAGCCTTCATGCGGAATAGTTCATGAATTCTGGATTCTGGATTCTGGATTCTGGATTCTGGATTCTGGATTCTGGATTCTGGATTCTGGTTTCTGGATTCTGGATTCTGGTTTCTGGTTTCTGGATTCTGGATTCTGGATTCTGGATTCTGGATTCTGGATTCTGGATTCTGGATTCTGGATTCTGGATTCTGGATTCTGGATTCTGGATTCTGGATTCTGGATTCTGGATTCTGGATTCTGGATTCTGGATTCTGGATTCTGGATTCTGGATTCTGGATTCTGGATTCTGGATTCTGGATTCTGGATTCTGGATTCTGGATTCTGGATTCTGGATTCTGGTTTCTGGATTCTGGATTCTGGATTCTGGATTCTGGTTTCTGGATTCTGGATTCTGGATTCTGGATTCTGGTTTCTGGATTCTGGATTCTGGTTTCTGGATTCTGGATTCTGGTTTCTGGTTTCTGGATTCTGGATTCTGGTTTCTGGTTTCTGTTTCTGGATTCTGGATTCTGGATTCTGGATTCTGGATTCTGGATTCTGGATTCTGGATTCTGGATTCTGGATTCTGGATTCTGGATTCTGGATTCTGGATTCTGGATTCTGGATTCTGGTTTCTGGTTTCTGGATTCTGGATTCTGGATTCTGGATTCTGGATTCTGGATTCTGGATTCTGGATTCTGGATTCTGGATTCTGGATTCTGGATTCTGGATTCTGGATTCTGGATTCTGGATTCTGGATTCTGGATTCTGGATTCTGGTTTCTGGATTCTGGATTCTGGTTCTGGTTTCTGGATTCTGGATTCTGGATTCTGGTTTCTGGATTCTGGATTCTGGATTCTGGATTCTGGATTCTGGATTCTGGATTCTGGATTCTGGATTCTGGATTCTGGATTCTGGATTCTGGATTCTGGATTCTGGTTTCTGGATTCTGGATTCTGGATTCTGGATTCTGGATTCTGGATTTCTGGATTCTGGATTCTGGATTCTTGGATTCTGGATTCTGGATTCTGGATTCTGGATTCTGGATTCTGGATTCTGGATTCTGGATTCTGGATTCTGGATTCTGGATTCTGGATTCTGGATTCTGGATTCTGGTTTCTGGATTCTGGATTCTGGATTCCTGGATTCTGGATTCTGGATTCTGGATTCTGGATTCTGGATTCTGGATTCTGGATTCTGGTTCTGGATTCTGGATTCTGGATTCTGGATTCTGGATTCTGGATTCTGGATTCTGGATTCTGGATTCTGGATTCTGGATTCTGGATTCTGGTTCTGGATTCTGGATTCTGGATTCTGGATTCTGGATTCTGGATTCTGGATTCTGGATTCTGGATTCTGGATCTGGATTCTGGATTCTGGATTCTGGATTCTGGATTCTGGATTCTGGATTCTGGATTCTGGATTCTGGTTTCTGGTTCTGGATTCTGGATTCTGGATTCTGGATTCTGGATTCTGGATTCTGGATTCTGGATTCTGGATTCTGGATTCTGGATTCTGGATTCTGGATTCTGGATTCTGGATTCTGGATTCTGGATTCTGGATTCTGGATTCTGGATTCTGGATTCTGGATTCTGGATTCTGGATTCTGGATTCTGGATTCTGGATTCTGGATTCTGGATTCTGGATTCTGGATTCTGGATTCTGGATTCTGGATTCTGGATTCTGGATTCTGGATTCTGGATTCTGGTTCTGGATTCTGGATTCTGGATTCTGGTTTCTGGTTTCTGGTTTCTGGATTCTGGATTCTGGATTCTGGATTCTGGATTCTGGATTCTGGATTCTGGATTCTGGATTCTGGATTCTGGATTCTGGATTCTGGATTCTGGATTCTGGATTCTGGATTCTGGATTCTGGATTCGGATTCTGGATTCTGGATTCTGGATTCTGGATTCTGGATTCTGGATTCTGGATTCTGGATTCTGGATTCTGGATTCTGGATTCTGGATTCTGGATTCTGGATTCTGGATTCTGGATTCTGGATTCTGGATTCTGGATTCTGGATTCTGGATTCTGGATTCTGGATTCTGGATTCTGGATTCTGGATTCTGGTTCTGGTTCTGGTTCTGGATTCTGGATTCTGGATTCTGGATTCTGGATTCTGGATTCTGGATTCTGGATTCTGGATTCTGGATTCTGGATTCTGGATTCTGGATTCTGGATTCTGGATTCTGGATTCTGGATTCTGGATTCTGGATTCTGGATTCTGGATTCTGGTTCTGGATTCTGGATTCTGGATCTGGTTTCTGGATTCTGGATTCTGGATTCTGGATTCTGGATTCTGGATTCTGGATTCTGGATTCTGGATTCTGGATTCTGGATTCTGGATTCTGGATTCTGGATTCTGGATTCTGGATTCTGGATTCTGGATTCTGGATTCTGGATTCTGGATTCTGGATTCTGGATTCTGGATTCTGGATTCTGAATTCTGGATTCTGGATTCTGGATTCTGGATTCTGGATTCTGGATTCTGGATTCTGGATTCTGGATTCCGGATTCTGGATTCTGGATTCTGGATTCTGGATTCTAAATTCTGATTCGGATTTGGATTGTGACAAGTACTAAGAGAATGTCACTGAGGTGGAAAGCGATTCAAGAACTTCTATGAAACGCTAAAAGTAAATCATAAAATTCAAGCTCTGTGTAAGTTTATTGCGGTGTGTATTGAAACAAATTCCAAATAAAAAACTCAACACTTTTTAAACACCTGATGAAATACTCGCTTCTTCAAATCTTCCCAGACGTAAAAGCGACCGTACAGCAAATTAAGATGCACAACCTTATTTCGTCGTAAAACATTTATGCTATTGACATTTACCTCCGCCGACCTGAATTCCCATTCCCCCATCTCCCGGTTTTCTTGTAATTTCACTGCTCATAACCGTTTTGCACGACTCATTCCAGCCAATTTATGGCGGTTATCAATTTTAATTCCTGTGAAAATCCTCACACCTTGCTGGTTTTCTCGTCTTTATTGCTGCCAGGCTTTTCGTCTTGTGTTCCAGATCCAGCTCCTCTGACAATACTAGGCCAGAGCACTAGCATTTATTGCAGCCGTGTCACGTGTCGGGAGCGTGTGGTGGATTTCGGAAAGGAAAAGTTTTAACCGCAATCTCTAAAACCACAACGGCCACACACTCGCACATATGACCATTTTCACACGCATTTTCATCCGGGATTTGTCGCAGCTGGTTTTTGCCTAGAGGCTGCCGCCGTTATAGGGAAGGAAGCAACGCACACCGGTGCGAAAGTTATGCCACACCGGAATGTGTTAATCATAATTAATGGGCTTTAGACGAGGATTGATGTGGTTGGTTCACCCGCCGGGAGGTGGCCATCCCGAGAAGGAACTGATGACGGTCGCCGCCATGTGAAGTGAAATGGAAAACGAGGAAAAAGTGATTCGCCTCACATATGATGAATCGTTTCGGCTAAAAGTTCTTGTAGTGTGAAATTTTAAGTGCTTAATTTTGGGATGGATCTACAAATCAATCAAATCAAGCAATGCTGCAAGAAACGAATTTCTTAAGGTAAAGATAAACCTCAAATTTACACTGCACAAATCTGTAGAATGGAACAATTGAACGGTTGTTCCATTCTTGCTGGATGCTGGATGGAATATCCAGTTTTCAGCTTGTTTACCACAGAAAACTTGTCCTACCGGTAAGTGAAAATTTTCTCCCGCATTTCTGAGTAACGTTTACCTTCTTCGTGTGTTTTAGAGGATGTAAAATGCAAGTGTTTTATTGATTAAAGCGAGGAAAAGCTACTAGGATGCTACATTATTCTTCTATGACTAGTGAAATTAAAATCCGAACGAAACGAGATGGAGTGTGGCTGTGAAAAATGTTTAGTGGTACGTCTTGAGTTAGCACCTTCAAACCAAAACAAACTCGCCAGCTGTCACCTGGTATTTCAAAATGGCGAATTCAACACTCTGACACATTGAAGTACCTCCCTTCTAGCAAGGTATCACGCCTGTTTTTCTTCGCACTGCGCAAACCGGACACGACTAATCCTTATTTTCATTATAGTTTTAAATCATGTCGGCAGTAGGTTTTTTAAAGCTACTGGGATCAGGCGTTACAGAATTCGCTCTCATTTGAGAATGAAGCACGATCAAAGCAAGCAAAGAAAAACATCCCATCTGTTGCGGTCCACGATCGTCATTGTATCGCAAGGTGTAACAAGTCTGATAAATGGAAGCAGCGAGCGAGAGCCCCACCGAGAGAGCGATGATAAAATCCATTTTTCTCGCTTGTTTACCGTTGGGGATAGGTGTTTTTCTTTACTGGCACGATAAACAATCCACGAACTTCCAATAACAACAGTGTCCCCCAGGCTTGGAGCAGTTTAGAGGGGTTTTATCATGCACTACTATCCCCCCAATCTGATCAAACTTGTAGCAGTATACGATAAACAGTCTCTCATAATGTGCAGCATGTTATGATAGTTACAGAGAGCGATACGTGAGAGATTCTCTCATTTTTCTCAGGATTCAATCCCTGACTGGGATCATATTTGGGAACAACACACACTTAAATTTATTATGGTAAAAGAATTGTCGAGAATTCAACAGCCTACGTCTCTGTAATCACCTGCCGAATCTTGGTAGGAAAATTGCCGAAATATTGGTACCGTTTTGCATCGAATTCCCGGACGCTTCGGAAGCCGGACACTCTGATCATTACACTTTACTTTTAATAGTTTATAATAACATTTTAACTGTATTTACATCACAGTAGGCGGTGGAAATTACCAAAATTAAATGGAAAACAAAATCATGTCAATTTGAACACTTGTTTTTATCTTCTCTTCGGCTAGCTAAGATTGGTAGAATGTTCAATTCGGACGTATTTTCACTAGTGGAATTATTTAAAGTTGGCAGTGAAGATGAAAACCTAATGAATACTGTTAAATAGCGATGCTAAATACGTGACAGTGAAGTGAAAGTCCTTAAATGACAGATTTTGGTAATAAATCTAGGTGTCCGGATTTCAAAGCAAAAATATACGATGCTTCGAATGCCGGACACATTTTTATCATGAAAATTAAGCAAGGAATTGAAATTCATAAGTAGCAAAATATATAGAGAAATGAAAGTGAAAATAGGTCTTAGGAATCCATGTAAATAAATTAGCTAAACAGCAAAATTACGTGCAGTGTGAATTAATTTAATTTGAAATTGCCCCCCGCAAAACCAACCTGATTGCGACAGAAATAAAAATGATACGAAGAATTGAGAATACGTCAAAATGCAATTATTTATGCATTATTTCCAAAAAGACTATCAAGATTTATTTGATTTGATTTAGTTTGAATCTGCATCATTCACTGTAATACTGGGAAAATTGCAGCTTCTCACTGATTATAGCGTAATACGATGGATACTAAAACATCACTTTAATACAGTCGACTCTCCACAACTCGATGTTCTATAACTCGATATACTCTATAACTCGATGGATTTTTCGGTCCCTTCAAATTTCCATACATCGTGCTCTCCATAAGTCGATATTTCTATAACTCGATATCTCCACTAGTCGATGTCACGTAGGAGGGAAATTTCTCTCCATAACTCGATATATATTTTCAAATCTTTCTTGTTTATGGGAACGTGGTCTAATTATTGTTAGAAGGTGAAAAAAAAATACTTGCAAGTAGTAATAATAGTTGAAAAACACGAAAATTAAAAAAAAACATTGTCAATGAAAAACGTGATTTTTTGAACATTTCGAAAAAAGTTTCAAAATAATAGTTTGTAAAATATAATCAACAAAATAACATTACTTTGTTGCAGATGTGATCATATATGTATTGGAAATACAAAAATAAGTTCTTTCGATTTTGTGATTTATTGTTTCGGTATATTCTATAACTCGATAATTCCATAAGTCGATGGTCCCTTGAATATCGAGTTATGGAGAGTCGACTGTAAGTTAATATCGGTGGAATACTCATAAAACCACGTAGCGGTGAAGCAGTTTCTATTCCAATTAGGACGTAATATCAGAAAGAAGAAGAAAGATTAGCAGCTTTTGGTCATTCAACGACGAAATCAGTTTAAGTTGCATTTGATGGCAAATTCTTCCTTGAGGGTTGGCAAGTATATTGATCTCTTCGAAATATGACTCCCGTTGTACTTGCCTATAGAGGTAATTAGAAGCTCGCTGCAATTCGACCATTGACAATGGACCACTCTTACGCATCTGGTTTGCAACGGTTTTACGAAGATTATCCGTGTATCTGAAAAGCCTAGCGGTGATACGTAGAAGCCTAGTCCACGAATCGTAGTATTCCAAATCGATGACTGATACAGGTATGGTTCCATGATAAAACAGATGTGCTCGCAGCTCCTCCTTTGTACTGTTGCAGCTACTGTGCACCGGTTCTTTGGGCCAGCTCTCAGGCCCTTTCCAAAGGAACTCCGGTCCTTGAAACCATCTGCTAGTGCTCTCAAGATCCGGCTTGTTGTGCCACTTGGTCGCATCATCAGCAACGTTATCTTTAGAACCAACCCACCTCCAATTTGAAATCGTGGACGTTTCGAGAAGTTCACTAACGCGAAACGCAACGAACTGTGAGTAGCGTCTGTGATCCGATCGTATCCAGCACAGAACATCGCGAGAATCCGTCCAGTAAATTCTTTCATTGATTTTGAACGATAGCGTGTTAACAACGGTTTCCGCCAATCGAGCTCCAATCACTGCTGCTTGCAGTTCTAGTCTGGGGATCGAAATGAACCGGAGAGGTGCTACTCTCGCCTTAGCAGAAACGATCGAGCATTCTACAATACCATTTTCCTCGAAGCGTAGATAGGTGACAGCAGCATATCCGCATTCACTAGCGTCGACAAAGGTATGTAATTGGACGAATGTGTTCTCTCCCAAACTCGTTGCAACGCGATAGCAGCGTGGAATACTGACAGATTGAACTTTTGGGAGAATCTGTAACCAATATTGCCATTTATCATTAAGAGCATCTGGAATTTGTTCGTCCCAGTCTATGCCTGCTCTCCAAACCTCCTGCAGAAGGACTTTCAAGAAGATGAGGAGGTTCGATATGAGTCCCAACGGGTCGAATATGGCCATCAAGGTACGCAGCATCTCTCTTTTTGTCGGTTTCCGTTTTCCAGCAAGTAGCTCACTGTCGTGCTTTGGTGAAAGTTTGTAGGTGAACTTATCAGTTCCCGTACACCACCACATGCCCAAAATTTTCTCAGTTACTGCTTCAGAGGCTAGATTTAGATTAACTTCGCTTGCCTTAGTCGCGTTCAATGCATCAAGAACAACAGGAGAATTTGAAAGCCAATTCCGCATCTCGTACCCGGCTTGAGCGTGCACGTGTCTTACGTCCTTCGCCAATTTGATTGCTTCACTTTCAGTTTCAACACTGGCTAACATATCGTCGACATAGTGTTTTTTTAGTAATGGCTTCAGCTGCCGCTGGAAATTGTATCTCATGCTCCTTTGCATTTAAATTTTTCGCGTACTGTGCGCAACTCGGCGAGCATGATGCACCTGCATCACAAACGTACTAGGTTCCGCGTCGGTTGAACGTTCTCTCCGTAGGAATTTCTGGCAATCTTGGTCGTCCTTAGCGATGAGTGTTTGGTGAAACATCTCGCGGATGTCTCCGCAGATTACCACCTTGTTTTCCCGAAATGAATGAAGAACAGAGTTAAACGAGACTAGCTGGTCTGGACCTTTTAGTAACATCATGTTGAGAGAGATGCCTTGAGTTTTTGCCGCTGCATCCCAAACAATCCTTATTTTCCCCGGCTTATTTGGATTGAAAACAGGTAATATTGGGAGATACCACACACGGGATTTCGGTTGCTTCAGCTCGGATGAGCTCAGTTTGCGAATATAGCCTTGCCTCAAGTAGTCCTCAATCTTAGAATGTAGCACTTGAGTTAGTGCGGGATCCCGTTTCATTCTAGTTTCTAGACATCGCAAGCGTTGAAGAGCTATTGGTTTGCTGTTAGGAAGCCGAAATTCATCAAATTTCCAGTGCTGTAAATTATTGTCGCTATTTCCACAACACACCGTTGCATTCCATTCGTGATATCCGCTGAATTCACCACCATCTGCTCCACCATGAATTATCCATCCAAGTCGAGTTTTTGTGGCAACCGGTTCGAACATTCCACCCTCTCGACCTTTCTGTGGATAGCCCAGGTTGGTATAATTGCTTTCGATTAGAAGCCGAGGCTGAACGTTTTCATAAGATTCAGCTGGCACTCCTTGAAGGTGACGATATTGACGGACAAGATCCTCCATACAAATAGATTGACGAAAAAGTCCAAGGTTTGGAACTGTGTGGACTTCCCTCAGATGATACTTTTTTGAATTGATTTCAGTCCCAGATATCTCGAGATCAACTCTTTTTGAACTGCTTTCGAATCGATGTTTGTCGCCAGTCCACCTAAGGCATATGGGGTCCAGTTTGCCATCCAGATTGAGCTCTTCAGCTAGCTGCTCATCCATCAACGTAAATGCCGATCCATCTTCTAGGAAAGCGTATGTCTTAAGAGTCCTATTACGTCCATACAGCACGACTGGTACTACCCGGAACAGCGTCTTGGTAGCGGATTTGTGATGTGCGTTGCAATCTCTTTTATCGGAGTATCTTTCGTTTGTAGCAACAGAACTTGAAGGGACATTGGGTTCCTTGGCAACTGTTCCGCCAACGCGTTGAGTATTGTGCAGTAGTGGGTGGTGTTTAAAGGTGCACCCATCTTGACCACAAATTTGTTGCAACTTACAAGTTCCCTTGTGTAATTTCAAACACTTTCTGCATGTGCCAGATTGTTTGATGACTGCCCATCTTGAGTTGTAGGTAAGATCTACAAATCGCTGACACTTTGCTAACTCTGTACAGTTGTTTTCACAAGCTGGACACGATTTAGATGACGAATTCTCTTCTATAGAGACAGAGCCTTGTACAGTTTGTTCTACGCTGTGTGCGTTCAGGAAAGCTGATCCCTTCTTCCCAATGCGAGTATTCTGCAGCGATGCTATCGGGCTAACAGTTTCAGCCAGATCGTAGAGCTAATCAGCAAACATGGAGAGATGAACTACCGATAAAGTTCGACGATGTTTGGCCCAATCTAATTTAATTGATGGAGGAAGCTTGTCCACTAGTTCTTTCAAGAGAACAACGTTGTATGAATACTCTTGTTATTCACAAGCTTCAATTGTAGCGCATAGATTTTGCACTGACAACGCAAACTCTACAACAGTGTCAAGCTTATCTGCTTTTGGCCCAGGAGTATCACTGATCTTTGCCATCAAGTTATGGACAATGACTTCAGGATTGCCGTAAAGCATTTTCAGCGTGGAGATAATTCCCTGGACATTGGACGGATGCATCAGTCTGCACTTGACAGCTTCGAAAGCTTTCCCTTTGAGGCACTTTTGGAGCCGCAAAAGATTTTCTTCCTGTGTATAATTGCAGATTTCTGTTGTTGAGTTGAACGTTGCATAGAACAACGGCCACTCTTCTGGAGAACCACTGAAGATAGGTAGTTCTCTCGAGACAGCCTGTCGAGCGGCTACGTGGCTCTGGGTCAGGTTGTGATCACAATCAGATTGCATTTGATACCGTCTCGGAGTCGACCGTTGTACTGGATCAAAGTTATGTACACTTGAGTCTGCGAATCTTATACTTCTAGGCGGAAATCTGTTGCTATCCTGTATTTGTCCCGTCGTTGGTATTCTGTTGCGAGTGCCATGGAGTGCCGTGAGATCTACAACGTTAGATAGTACGGCTGGCGCAGGACGTAAAACGAACGTATTGTCTAGTCCCGCTGATGATGCTATTTGACTATTTGGAATTTCGCGTTGAAGCCAAGAGTTTACTCTTTCGCTAGGTGAATCTTCTCTCACATCAAGATCGGATGTCGACGATGTTTCGCTAGCAATTTCTCTCAGTAATTCGAATCGTTTTTGGAGATACTCCCGTTTACTTGCTTCTTCTTTTTCTTGAAGTTTCCTTTCTTCGTCCAATCTTTGTAACTCCAACTGCATTTGTCTCTGCTTTGTAGATGATCTGGAACTAGCAACCTTTGACAACTGACTTTTGTTATCCGCTGGACCTTGATTCTTGTTGTGCAGCGAATTGCTTGGAGGCAGCATCAGAGGTGCAGTATTGGTACATCCAACCAGCGTAACACCAGACGGCATTCCATCGTGTGCTGTTAGAGACCGAGGGGTCGTGACACTCCCCCCCAGGTACGCCAACTTCCTGGCTTACTGATCCATCGCGTCGAACATCCAACACAGCCAGTTTCGTGGCGGGTCGCTCGTAGATTCCGGTTTGAGTCTGCACTGTAGCGGTTCTTACCTGCCCGTCCTTGCTCATCTTAACTGAAATGATACGTCCCATCGGCCAACAATTCCGGGGTAATCCTGGGTCGACTATCACCACGACATCATTAATGCTAATTGGTTTGATTTTACCGAACCATTTGGATCGTTTTGTTAACTCTGGTAAATAGTACCGAATCCATCTTCGCCAGAAGAGATTTGCTTCTGATTGTGATGCTCGCCATACACGCTTAAGTATACGGCTGCTGTCGTCTAGTGGAGTTACTGGCTTCAAACCGCTGGATGACCCCAGTAGAAAATGGTTTGGCGTGAGAACTGGAGAGTTCAAATCCTCAATGGACACGAACGTCAGAGGACGGGAGTTGACTGTATTTTCGATTTCAGTAAGGATGTTGCGTAGCGACTCGTCTGTTGGGTTACGCTGGGGTCTCATTTTCAATAAGTTGAACTTAACAGAACGCACGAGTCGTTCCCAGCTTTCCCCCATATGTGGAGAGGCAGGAGGAAGAAACTCCCAATCAGTATTGACACTCACAATTTCTTTCACCAGTTGATCTTGGTTCATTTCTTTCAAAGCAGCCTCGAGCTCTTTGTTGGCTGCTACGAAATTCGTACCTCGATCACTGAAAATCCGAATTGGTACGCCTCGTCTAGCCATAAAGTTTCTTAGCGCCATTATGCATGAGAATGTGCCACCTCCAGGTGAATCGCTCGAATGGTTAGGCATGTTATTAAAACGCCCCACCTTTTCTCGATCCTTCGCCCAACTGATACATACATATCAAAAAAAACACACACACACATTTCTCGTGTTCAAAATAACAAATATAATCTACAATTACAATAAACAATCTGTTGGGGAGTGGTCCTTCGCCAGGAATCCTTCGATAGCCGAGCAGTGGGATTGGTTCCAGACCCCAACATGATTCCATCCAGAAGAAAGGAGGGGGGGGGGGGGGGGGTACGTACGCCATACAAGTTCCAGTAGAGTCTTATTAAGCTCCCATTTACAGGCACTTAAAACATTCGCAAATACCGTACAAATACTACATTTATTTCACAAATAACTACACATAATTTACATTTATTTACAGGACAATTAATTATACAAAGAACACATTAAAATATTGGATTTTACTCCATCTAACCGTTCCCGACCGTTGGCTAGTGGGTACTGACTCGAATGCCTAATTATCTAAGCCTCTTACTACTTCTTCGTGATTGCCGAATATTTCCCCAGATATGTGTAGGTGTATGGTAATTTGATTCGAGAGAATTATTAGGTCCAGGGTTGTAGCGATAGGGTGACGTTACTCCCGAACACAATCATTCAAATCTCTTCCAGACGGTTACTATTTTGCTTAAAATTTTGAACAGACTCATAGTCCATGCTCTACGGAGATTGTGTTGAATCATTTCACTGAAATATGTGAACAAATTTCCAGGAATGAGAAGAAAATGAAAACAAGTAAAAAAAAATCAAAATGGTTTCTTTAAAATTTGTTTGTTTGCATATGCATGAATATATGAGTAAGTGTTTGAAGTTTTCGGTTGCAATTTTTTTCGCTTCGTGTAAATTTTCATTACGGCTGGTGCAAACGCGAAATGGCTGGTACAGGTGTATAACTTTACTAATCTAGCCGTATTTGTTTTATGTCGCGAGTTGATTAAAAGTGCAGAGTGAACTACGACTCAGGACCGTCGTGAGTTTGCAGATTTTTTTTTTACGCTGTGCATGGAATTATTGAAATCTCATTGAAAATTATGAATTACAAAGCTGAAATTGTATGTTTTGTTGTGAAGTGCGTGTTGGTAATCTGCATCAAAGAAAAACGTAATATGCTAAACAGAATTTTATGCTCGTGCTTCGAATCGTCGACGCTTTTGCTATTTGAACGCTCGAACGTCGCTCATTGCCATGTGAAATCATCAAGATTCAAAAGTGAAAAACTAATGTAAACCTGGAAGTAACTATTGAAAACTTCAAGTCGATTGGTCCCCTGAATACCTGATGTTTGTGATGCTAGATCGAACGCAGCCATTTTATTGCTTTGGATTCGGTGAGATCTTTCATATTTGTACTCTAATAAAAGGTTTGCTCGCTGATAAATAGTCAGTGTTTTCAAGTCTCATAATGACATGGAAAGGGTTCTATAAACTCTGATTTTTTACATCAATTTTAATTCAGATGCTTGAGCAAATATAATCATGTCAAATATAATAATAATAATATCAACTGTTGCATATTTTTCTGAAGTCATCAACAAGCATGGTCCATGCTGACTCAGAGTCAATCAGTTGATTTAGTCGTAACATATTATGACGGAGTACTAATCTGAATTCTATTACGATTTGTGAATAACTATGTGCTTTGATTCGATACGGTTTGTAAAATAAAAAGGGGGTAAGGGAATTCGCCTTAATAATTTCTTCTCGTTTCAGAGAGCGAGTAATGGCGCTTTAACCTAGGCTTCCGAGCCAGGACATAAGGGAGAAATACCTGTGTCCCATCCCTGAAAGAAGAGCACCCAATGGAGTGTGCATTAACATTCTTAGCAACGCCACTACCAACGATTTAAACTTTTTCCCTGAAATGAGACGGTTGGTACGGTTGTCCCCGTTTCTTCCTTAAAACAATTCAAATACTTACGTCCATCATATTATTCATAAGTGGATAATCTGATAGCCGTGAACATTTGAGTTATCTTCAAACCCAAGTCTGCACAGTGGGCCTGGCCATTTTAATATTTGTATCATATCATCGATATGCTGCAAATATTAATGCTGACAAGAAAATACTAGAAGAAATTCCAGTATTTCCAGGATGCTCTTCAATATTGGCTGTGCAAGCGCTTAGAATAGAATAGAATAGAATATGCATGAATATATGAGTAAGTATGTATACATATACATATGGGTGTTTGTGTGATGTATGAATGCACATTAGGGTACGCCTCATGTCAAATGTTATCAAAACCAAAATTTGTGTGATCTTTACGAATTGAAATGACTAAAAAAGACACCCCAAAGTTTGTGGATAAATATCAACATTCAAAGAAAGAAGCGTCTTGAATATGAGTTTTCATGTTATAAAATATGATTTCTAGTGAACTGTACAAAGCTCTGTTACATTTCAATCAAGATTGAGATGTGGTAGCTGGAGTTGATAAGTTGAAGATTTTATGTATGAGAAAATAGCACATTATTTTTGGATGTATTAATTTCAGTGTGCATGATTTGTTCGTCAGTGTACAATACTTTCGACCTGACTAGAATCTTTTGTGCGTGATCTGAATTGACAGTTTGAAAGACAATAAGCGAGAGAAATGGTTTGAACTTCATTGCATGATTGAGATGTCAGTATACTGAGTGATTTTGTGGCGGACGGATGTGCTGGTTTGAATCCAGCTAGTGTTTTAAGGATCCAGACACTACAATGGCGCAAATGGTAGGATTATTCCAGTTAATCGACTGGAAAGGTTTGTTCATTTTATGAAACACATAGTGTAAATGAGAAAAAATCTTCAGTAGGTTCCCTGGCAGAACAGCAGTGGAGTAAGCTAGAGGTGAAAAAAACGAGAGAAGAAAAAAAATGTCTCAGTAGACTTCCTGACGGAAGGACGGAGGATTAGACTCAATTTAACTCAAACTCAAACTTCGAGAAACTTTTGGCATCATTCACACCGAACACCAAAGTTGTCTAAAATCAAAACTTCACTCAAATTTTGGCCTCGTTTCACTGAATTTTTCAAATGTTTGCCAGCTCAACGTTTTAGCTGTATCTGTTTTTTTTATCATTTGGTTAATCTTTTGGAAAGAAAGGTTTTTGCAACATAATAAATCTTCGAGCTGTTTAGTGGAATACCTATGAGTAGATGAAAAACTGAATTTGGTACTGGTTTATCCTTAAGTGTTATACATCAAGGCGGATAAAGGCAACGCGTTAGTCATCATGGACAAGACGGATTACGACGAACAAATGGAGATAAAGATGTACCAAGCCCCCTACCTGGACTCATCAAGCTTACAGACAAAACCCTGAATGACAGCAAGGCAATCATTGGCCAGACTCGTTTGAAAGAGTCAAACCATATTCTTCCATGGATTAAAGGACTTCCGAAGATTCACAAGCCGGGAAAAGAAATTCGAGAAATCATTTCGGCAGACAGATCCCCCACTCAGGTCAGTTGAAAACACCCAGGAGTTCTCCCAGAAACTATTAAAGTCATGACACATCGAGGATGACGAGATGGTGGTTTCTTTCGTCATAGCTGCTCTTTTCCTTCAATCTTCTCGAGGACTGGTTATTACCCCAAAGGACGGATTCAGCATGGAAAGTAAAGGTCAGGCCATACATGAGGTTGGCAAGATTGTGCATGAACGAGAACTACTTTCAATTTCGAGGAAATTACTTCAAACAGATGAAGGAGCCCCCATGGTAAACCCTATCTCCATGTTTTTGTGTGAACAATTCATAGCGAATCTTGAGGAAAATTTAAACAAACAAGGAGAATTACCGAATAAATGGTGGTGATACGTCGACGACATTTTCAGCGTTATTAAACAGTACGATCTAGCTAGAATTTTGGATACAATCAACACAAGGATATCAAGTTCACCCACGAGGAGGAGAGGGATGAAAAACTACCGTTTTTGGATCTACTTGTCACCAGGGAAGAAAGTTCATCTTACAACTTCGAAATCTATAGAAAGCCTACAAACACCCAGCGAGTCATCCCCTACACATCAAATCATTCGTTCCAGCATAAGATGGCAGCATTTCACCTCATGATCCACAGGATGCAGATTCTACCCCTCAGCGAAGACGGAAAGACCACGGAACTGGTATATATCTGCGAGACGCCAATATAATCGGATACAAGGAAAGGACGATAAAAGCTATCATCGACAAAAAATAAAAGACAGCATATTCGAAGTGGTTTGACGACACTCACCCTTATCACCGAACCCATGAAGAGAGTCTCCATCCCATACGACATAACAGCTCCGCGCAAAGCTAAGGAATTTCGGAATCGATTTGGTGTTTTTCAACAGAGACATCCAAATTAAGACTTCGTTTGGCTATACCAAGGATACGGTAAACACATTGAACAAGGCTGGTGTTTACGAAATCAGTTGTTCTCACTGCAGCAAGGTCTACATTGGTCAAACAGAGCGAACTCTCGAGGTTAGATTCAAGGAACACTTATCTTAAATAGGAAAAGCTCAGAAGACGATAGACAAGGGGATGACTTGCGGTTTCAAATCTAAGGTAACAGAACATGTCTTTCCATACAATTACAACGGCCGATATAAAAATTTTGCTAGATGTTTCTTCTCCTTGAAATTGGATGTGGCGGAGAGTCTGGATATTTGAAACTGGTACCTACGAAGCTACTCGACAGAGACCAAGGCAACGGCAATACATGGCTATTCAACTTAATACCTACTAATCGCTCTCGTGATTTACCTTACAGCTCTTAAATTTAAAGTTTCTACAAAAGAGGGATGGGATGTACCCAATAGCTCTTTAATTTTGAGATTCTGCTAAAAGAAGATTAGGGAATTAAGACTCTACCTAGATTAAATTTATAATGTGTGCATACGATGATTTCTTTCAAGTCGAATCAAGTACACGACACTGGAGACGGCCTTACAGTTGAGGTAGAAATACGCGTATCTGTTGTAGGATACAAACTCTTGTGGAATCAAATGGTATAGTGCTAAATTCGTTTTTTTATGTACTTATAGGTATTCTCCTGAACAGCTCAAAGATTTATTATTATAATAATTTTTGTTATTTTGTCCTTTTTCAGGCCTGTCCAACTTTTTTGGCTCTTTTTCAACATGAGGACTGTTCATTTTATAAAGTGGACACTTTGCTTACGCTATAACTTTTTTATTCATTGATGAAATCGTAATCGGTTCTCTGTGCATCGTCTTACTATTATTCTACAATCCTATGAAAATATAAGATCTTAGAAAATGCTTTTGGTTGAAGAGCTAAATAGGTTTTTCAAAAACTCGTAAGAAAAGCTGTTCGTCAAAGTTTAACATTATTTTTCGCAAAACAAAAATCCAAATTGTATGTTTGTATCCTATACTATTCTACTCAAGGTATAGCTTTAAAAAAATCAATTACATTCCACCATTCTCTGACATTAGGTAACTTTAGTGATTAACCAATTTATGGCCAAATATGCTGATACACCATGCTTTCACTCCCAGCAAAAGAGAAAAGTAAAAAGCGTGTTCAAGCCTTACAGTTGAGGTCGAAATACGCGTATCTGTCAAAGGATACAAACTCTAGTGGAATGAAATGGTTTAGTACTAAATTCGGGTTTTTCATCTACTTATAGGTATTCTACTAAACAGCTCGAAAATTTACTATCATTAAAATTTATATCAATCTCTTTGTTCCCGATGCAATTAAGTCCAAAAAATGATCCGGCCCGCGGGCCGGTCTGATTTTCACCTTTGCTTGCATCACTAACGAAGAGTTTGAAATGACTTCAAAAATTTTCAGCATGGATTAGACAGATATACAACAAAGCTTTCGTTTGAGACTTATTTTGTACATATTTGGTACAAATTGGTTGGGCAGACCTGCTATATTTGATTACTGTATAATACATATTTTAAAAGTTTTGCACCACAAAACATGATGAAGTCTAGCCACTAATTTGAAGTTTCCACATGGAATGCATCTCCAGTGGGATAAATCAACTTTTCCCGGTGTTCTGTTTGCAAACATACGCATATTTTTCAACAGCATGCGTGATAAATGTCACCGTTGGGAAAAGTGTGAAATATTCAACTAATGTGAGTCATTAAGGCTTCCCGAGAAAAAAAAAAACTCCTCCAAACGAGCTTTTATCTTCCAATAGTACCCCAAATGATGATGAAATAGACACTTATGCCAATAAATTTCGTTCATGTGTCTCCAGATCACACTCAAACACACGAACAGGCATTTGTGTAAAATTACCTTGCCCATTTGGCACAGTCCTCCCGAAATGGATGAAATTACCTTCACTCAAACGACGCAGAACCTGTATCCACTGGAGCAACGCCGACAATGGAAATGTGTTGCTTTTCCCGAATGTCGTTTCTTCGAACGCCAGGTCGCAGAATGTTGGACCCGTTTCTCCGAGGAGTAGACATAGAAAAATCATTCGATGGAATTTAATTTGATTGTTAAATTAAAAAAAAATAATCTTGCTTACATTGTTAGAATAATCCAAAATTATCTGTCAAATCGTACACTTCAGGTTGATTATTAGAACTCCAAGTCTAAAAGACTTCTTGTAAGAGCTGGTATTTCTCAAGGCAGCAAGGACCAATTATACAATTCACATCTGACTTACCTGAGTTACTTCAAGAATGTCAAAAATCTTTGCTTGCAGATGACACAGGCCTCTCCACCAAAGGACGAAGCCTGCGTGTCCCCAAACAACCAAAATGTACGTATATCGAAATCACCTGGAGGCTTTATATGTGCAAAATTTCGCGAAAAGGTCTTCTACGTACAAAAGTGGAGGCGATATGCGTGCATATATTATGTGATGAATAATAGCATACAATGCGAGTGTATAAATATTCTACCGAACTAACCTATGCGATTTAACTTATGATAACAAATGTTGATTTGACAGCTGCTACGGATTGATCCGACTTACTTCATGCGAGTGTACGAGACGAAACAAAATGTACAAATTAACTCAGAAAAGAAGTGTTTTATGCGATGAAACTCATCAATCTGACGAGTTTATCCACGGTGTTTTGCGGGTTTGATGTAATTAGTATGAATAAACGAGTTGCAACGTGAACTTTCATGCGATTTCTGGTTGTCTGGGTCATCTGTAGTAGACTGCTAAAAAGTTTGGATATTTTTTCTTCATACTTGCAAAAACTCTACTGAGGCTCATGTTAGATAAAAAATCAACTCTCGAAAATCGGAAAAAGTTTTTGATTCTCAGACAAATTTTCAGTGCAGCCATGTTACATGCTGTACCAATATAAACTAGCTGTTGTTATACTAAGAAGAAAGCTCTGCAGAGGATTCAAAATAAAATTTTGAAAATGATTCTGAAGCTTTCTTCCTGGTATAGTACTAATTAGTTACATATAATATCTTATGTTGAAACATTGGATCAAATACCGAGAAAAAATATTAATAATTTTAGACAAAAAAACGTTGCAACGATCTATGCGAGAAAAATCCCTTATTTACAGGTGACACACCTTGAAATGTATAAAAATATGACAGTTATGAACGCTCAAACCGGGAAATGAGCTATTCGGGCAATCTTGGGTGTTCGAGAAACCGATATTCGGGGAAAAGCAGCACAACCCAACAGAGCATGACTCTGATGACGGTCACGGTACAACTCATGATTTCACTCGAAACGACCCGTTTCTTCTGTCCACCGTTACAAACAGCATTCACTTCCATAAATCAGTTCGATTTAATTTCCTGTATACCGGGTGCTGGGTGGCCTCCCATTTTCCTATTTTGGGTAGAGAATCGCGTCGGTAGTCAAGTTGAGGTTTCGAAGAAGGTATTTCCTGCGATGATTGGATCCCACTCGGGTGTTGTGGGTTGGTGAGAATGGTGCCTCAACCCCCACTTACTGAGCAAGGGATGATTTCTATGAACAGACATTCCATCATCGGTAGAGAAGCTGACTGACGGCAGTCCAAAAGTGACGAATGATTGAAGGGGACTACCGGATCGTGTCAAATCAATTTCCTCCTACGGGACCAGTCAGAGCGGTGAGAAGTTGAGTGGTTGTCTTTTAGCGGTTGATTGAAATGATGTTTTCAAGAATATTTCTATGATAATGAAATGTTCGTCTTTTTTGTTTCTTGATTAGTATCATTTAAAACAATACATTCATTTCTATTATCTAGAATTTCTGTGTTAGGCAGCCATGTCATCCTTATTTGGTAAAACTACATTAAGCTTTAACTTACAATACATTACATTTTATTTGCCATATTGCAACGATTTTTGTCTTAAATCATCAATAATTAAATTAATTTTAACCAATGTTTCCAATGCACAATGTTTCAACTTTGGATATTCTATGTTACTCATTGGCACAGTACCAGGAAGGAAACTTCAGAATCATTTTCAAAATTCAATTTTGAATCCTCTGCAGAGCTTTCTTCCTGGTATTACAACAGCTAGTTCATATTGGTACAACATACAATATAGCTGGACCGAAATTTTTTTTGAAGGTCAAAAGTTGTTTTTAAGACGCAGTTAAGATTTTCTGGTAATAATTGGACACAGGCATTTTATATATTTGTTAAATTTGGCTTGAATGTCCTCAATATGACTTTTGTTAGTTAAATTCTTATCTAGCATGAGCCCTAGATACTTAACTTTTTCTTACTTCGCTGATCGCGACAACATATCTACTTGAAGTTTTCTAACGAAGAGCTTTTGGTTTAAGTGGGAATATAACAAGTTGAGTAGGAGAAATCTTTCATTTTTGAAAGTATGAAGAAAAAATATCCAAACTTTTTTGTAATCGACCACAGATGATACGCAGGCTTTGTCCTTCGGCGGAGAGGCCTGTGTCATCCGCAAACAAGGATTTTTGACATCCCTAAGATAATATTGGTCCCAAAATGCTGCCTTGAGGAACACTAGTTCTTACAGGAAGTCTTTCAGACCTGATAATTTAACTGAAGTGTACGATTTGATAGATAAATTTGAATTGTTGTAACAATGTATGTTGGAAAATAAAAGTTTTTTTTTTAAATTTTACAACCAAACCTTCATGCCAAACACTGTCGAATGCTTTTTCTATGTCTCTAGGAGCGAGATCAGTAGAATAGCCTTCAGATTTGTTGTAACGAATCAATTTTGTTACACGTAAAAGTTGATGAAAGGTCGAATATCCATGTCGGAATTTGAACTGTTCATTGGCATAAATTAAATTTTCGTTGATGTGGGCCATCATTCTGTTGAAAAAGACCTTTTCAAAAAATTTACTGATGGAGGAAAGCAAACTGATTGGACGATAGCTAGAAGCTTCTGCAGGATTTTTGTCCTGTTTTAAAATTTGTACAACATTGACATTTTTCCATTTGTCAGGAGAATATGCCAACTTAAAATATTTGTTGAATATCAAACAAGAAAATACTTTCTTGATGTGTATATAAAAAAATAAAAAATAAAACATTTTATGTGTTTTTAGTGACGGTCTTCAGTCCAAATTTGATAAAATACAATATGTACTGTTGGGATAAATCTATGCATCTGCTATTTAAACTGACTATGTTTAAAAATCCCAATAAGCTGATTGTCCAGAATGATTTAGAATTTCACACGTAGCGCAGCTGCAAACCGCACATCTATCGCACTATCTGGCTCATATCAAACGGTAAATCAACTTTCTGTCACCATTTCCCAGCGTTATTCAAACCCCAACCTGCACAAATCAACGAATTTCGAATACAGCACGTCTCCACGAAAGGCGACAACACAATTGCGAAATCCGGATCTCGCGCTTCTGCCCTAAAATAATACGACCAACAATGCAACCTCAGACCATTTGTTATCACCGGTTGTTGTGACGATAGACGAGGGACAGTGCTCAGGACCAGGCCGGATGGTCAACATTAGTGTCGTCTGCCGACGCGCCCGGAGAGGCAACACTAGACAATGGCCAGCGTCACATTTTGGCCTTTGCGAAAATAAACAAACAGGAATTTTCTCGCACCTTAATCACAGTCAGCAAAGAGAGAGGGTTGGTGCAGTGAACAGTGGCGTGTCTTCACAAGAAGTTCGGAGAAAACCTCGAAAGTACTATGAATAGATTGGAAACGATTGTTCAACAACTAAACTGTTCAAATACTTGGAAATAAACAAAAATAAAAAAAATTGATTTTGCGGTGCATTTTCTCCAGATTACAATTCTAACAATTTTGCTTAAACACAGTTTCAACACAAAATGTATGTTATGCAGCCCACAGACGCTCAGACGGTTTTACCAACATTGACTACGCTTCCAAGTTAGCTAAACCGATTTGTGTCAATGCAACCGTTTGACCGACTGTCAGAATTCGTTTCAGCAACAATATATTTCTTCGCATGTTTTGAATGATCTGAGCATATCTAGTGGATATGAGCTGATTTTACGAATTCTGTGGCTGTGAGAAGAATATCTCTAGGATTTTTGGGCAACTATCGTAGCAGAACTTTCAAAATTCAAAAACCGGAAGAAATTGATGAGGAATTCCAGTTAGTATTCCGACAAAACCCTAAAATTATAAGGGGTGTCTGTCGGGGATTATTCTGAATATTCATCGATATATGAATGGCTATGGACATTTCTCCAGAATCTTTAGTTGTTCCTTTCAGTTATTCTACTTTGAAGTTTTTCCAGGACTCTATAGGTTATACTACCTGAGCAGAAGAAAATAACAACTGAATACCAAACTAAGGTATTCCATACCAGATAATTTCCAATACTTACAACTTCAATGAGGTATGAATGAGCCCTGCATAAGAGGTAAAATACCTCAAATAGTATCTTCTACATATTCTACAAATACCAAGCTGATAATAAGATCAGGTATTGTAATATCTAAGTTATACATGATGGATTTTCATAAGAAAAAAAAATTTTTTTTTTCAATAGTAGTTTAATACCTCCAGCAGTCCTCAATAGCTATCAAATACCAAAATGAAATATACTCGGCGGTAAACCAGAAAACGGCATCTGGCGGCGTCGCATGAATCACGAGTTGTACCAAGTGTATAAAGAGGTGGATATTGTTAAGTGCACAAAACACGGCAGGCTGCGTTAGGCTGGTCACGTTGCCCGTATGCCGGAAGAACGACAAGCAAAGATAATATTCAACAGAGAACTCGGATGAGGAGGCCGACTTCGTGGTAGGCCGCGCACACGATGGCTTTTTGCGGTTTAGGAGGACTTAAGGGCACTTAACGTTCAGGGCGACCGGAAGCGATTGGCCCAGGACTGAGCCCAGTGGAGAAAACTAATCCATTCGGCGCAGATTCATTGTAGCGAATTTTAGCCCATCAAGTATCTAGTAAGTAAGTACCAAAATGAAGTATTTTTAATTGTTTTAAAAAAATTCCAATACCGCCAGAGAATTCTCTGGTGAACTTGCTGGATCAAAAGCATTTGGAATTTTGCAGAAAGATTTTTTTCGAATACCTAGAATATAGAAAGGAAGAATTTCTAGTTCAATCCTTCGTGGAATTCCTGGTAGATTATATCGCGGAGTTATTGGTGGTTTAACAGTAAAAAAAAAAGTTTGGACTCTTTGGAAACTTTTTGATTCAATCCCTGGAGGCATTTCTGACAACCCTGGATTAATGCTGAGAAGAGAAATCCTAGTAAAATATTTGAACTATTTTGCGGTGCATTTTCTCCAGATTACAATTCTAACAATTTTGCTTAAACACAGTTTCAACACAAAATGTATGTTATGCAGCCCACAGACGCTCAGACGGTTTTACCAACATTGACTACGCTTCCAAGTTAGCTAAACCGATTTGTGTCAATGCAACCGTTTGACCGACTGTCAGAATTCGTTTCAGCAACAATATATTTCTTCGCATGTTTTGAATGATCTGAGCATATCTAGTGGATATGAGCTGATTTTACGAATTCTGTGGCTGTGAGAAGAATATCTCTAGGATTTTTGGGCAACTATCGTAGCAGAACTTTCAAAATTCAAAAACCGGAAGAAATTGATGAGGAATTCCAGTTAGTATTCCGACAAAACCCTAAAATTATAAGGGGTGTCTGTCGGGGATTATTCTGAATATTCATCGATATATGAATGGCTATGGACATTTCTCCAGAATCTTTAGTTGTTCCTTTCAGTTATTCTACTTTGAAGTTTTTCCAGGACTCTATAGGTTATACTACCTGAGCAGAAGAAAATAACAACTGAATACCAAACTAAGGTATTCCATACCAGATAATTTCCAATACTTACAACTTCAATGAGGTATGAATGAGCCCTGCATAAGAGGTAAAATACCTCAAATAGTATCTTCTACATATTCTACAAATACCAAGCTGATAATAAGATCAGGTATTGTAATATCTAAGTTATACATGATGGATTTTCATAAGAAAAAAAAAAAATTTTTTTCAATAGTAGTTTAATACCTCCAGCAGTCCTCAATAGCTATCAAATACCAAAATGAAATATACTCGGCGGTAAACCAGAAAACGGCATCTGGCGGCGTCGCATGAATCACGAGTTGTACCAAGTGTATAAAGAGGTGGATATTGTTAAGTGCACAAAACACGGCAGGCTGCGTTAGGCTGGTCACGTTGCCCGTATGCCGGAAGAACGACAAGCAAAGATAATATTCAACAGAGAACTCGGATGAGGAGGCCGACTTCGTGGTAGGCCGCGCACACGATGGCTTTTTGCGGTTTAGGAGGACTTAAGGGCACTTAACGTTCAGGGCGACCGGAAGCGATTGGCCCAGGACTGAGCCCTGTGGAGAAAACTAATCCATTCGGCGCAGATTCATTGTAGCGAATTTTAGCCCATCAAGTATCTAGTAAGTAAGTACCAAAATGAAGTATTTTTAATTGTTTTAAAAAAATTCCAATACCATTGTAATACCAAAATGAGGTATTGCCAACTGAACAATATCTAGTTATGATATGATACCATAATATGGTATGCATAAGTTATTTCGAGTTATTCTTTCCTCCTTAGATAGGGATCCCACCAGAAATTCTCCTTGAGATTCTACCAGGAACTTTATCAATATTTTATCTAGAAATTTCAACAGATTCAACCATAAATTTATTCGGGGGGCTCATCCTGGTATTCTTTCAGTAATTCCTTAAGAGGTTATCTACAAAACATTCAGCATTTCCTCCACTGATTTTATCAACGACGAATCCAGAAAAAATCATCAAGTGATATCTTCAGTAACTCTTTAGGGCTGCCTCCAAGCATTTCTCCAGAAATTGCTTTATCAAATTCTCTAAAGATTCCCTTAGGAATTCCTCTAGAAGTTAGTTACATGGATTACATTGCATTACCCAGGAATCAAGCATCACGACTTCTTTGGAAAACTTGTTCTGTTATTCCTCAACCCAGTAAACACAAACTCGTATACGATAGCGCATAAGAGTACAAATGTGGAGGCGATATACGTACACGCGCCATAAGGCTGCGTGCAAGATGTACGTATATCGCCTCCACATTTGTACTCTTATATCCCATCATAAACGATGGTGTGTTTACTGGGAAGATATTCATCACAATAAATTTAACAAAGGATTTCATCAAGACTTTTGTCAGGAAATCAAAATCAAAAATTCGCCCATGAATTTATTCCGCGATTCTTTCTAGTACTTTTTCTACAGATTCTTTCGAAGATTTATCTGAAAACTCCTCAAGGGATTTCTTCAGTGATTGTTCCAATACTTCTTTCATGAATTCTTCCAGCGAAACTTCAGGGATTCGTGAAGGATTCTTTCAGTATTCCACCAGGAATTGCTCAAGAGATTCTTAAAAGTATTGTTCAAGAAATCGCTCCCTAGAAGGATTTCATCAGAATCCTTCGGCGATTAATCCAGGTGATCCAATCTTTCAGGGATTCCTACATGATTTTCTCTATGAATTCCTTCAAAAATTCCTGCAAAAATACATGCAGAGATGTGCTTCAGAAATTCTTACAGAGATTCTACCCATAATCACTTCAGAGACTCATCAAGGAACTCTTCCAGGGATTTCAGCAAGAATTTCTCCATGGATTCCATCAGAAAGCCAGGGATTCGACAAGAAATACTGATAAAGAATTCATCAAAACTTCCTCCACGTTATACTACCAGGAATTAATGTAGAGATTCCGCTTGTAATTTTTTTTGAGAAGTTCGCCCAGGTTATCCTCCGTGGATTTTTATAAATATATAATTTATAAATTTCTTCAGTATTTCCTTCAAAGATTCTTCCTGCTCTGAAGGGACCCTACGAGGCATTTGTCCTGGAGTGTATTCAACAATATACCAGAAATTCCTCCGAGCATTCCTAAAAAATAACTATTCAGTATTTTTGCAGGAATGTTTCCACCAAGAACTTAAGGAATCCTTTGGGAACTCATTCGGGAATTGCTTTAAGAGTTCTTCCAGAGATATTTTTAGCAAGTTCAGCAGAGAATTCTCTGGGAATCATTATAGTAATTTCCTTGGTGATTTCTCTGAGGATTTCTCAAGGAATTTGTTCATGATTATTCAAAAAAAAAAAAATCCTCCAGGTTACTTCAAGGGTTCAACATGGAGACATTCAGAGAAATGCTTTGTTTAATCCTGTGAGTAGATATCTGTGGATTCAACAAAGCATTTCTCTGAATGTCTCCAGGTTGAATCCTTGAAGTAATCTGCAGGACTTCGTCGTGGAACAATTTTTTGAGAAATCCTTGGAGAAATCACCAAATATAGTTAAATTACTGGAATGATTCCCAGAGAATTCTCTGGTGAACTTGCTGGATCAAAAGCATTTGGAATTTTGCAGAAAGATTTTTTTCGAATACCTAGAATATAGAAAGGAAGAATTTCTAGTTCAATCCTTCGTGGAATTCCTGGTAGATTATATCGCGGAGTTATTGGTGGTTTAACAGTAAAAAAAAAAGTTTGGACTCTTTGGAAACTTTTTGATTCAATCCCTGGAGGCATTTCTGACAACCCTGGATTAATGCTGAGAAGAGAAATCCTAGTAAAATATTTGAACTATTTCCTGATCCTGGTTTCGCCGAGAACGTAACAGCTGATATCTCGGTAATAATTTGACGATTCCCGGTAAAACTTTCATCGAGATCTCGATAAACGTTTACCGAATCTCGGTAACGTTCGCCGAGATCTCGGCAAAAAAATCGGATTGCCTGAATATCGGTAAAATAAGTACCGAGATTCGGCGTTAAAAATTACCGAATTCTCAGCTGTTGGGTTCTCGGTGAAAAGTTTTACTGAGGTTGGTAAAATAATTTAAGTGTGTCTGACGAAACCGTTGAATATTTTTCTGGTGGAAATTCAGGTATAACGCTTGAGATATTCCCAGTGTTAACCCTGAAAGAACTCCTGGGGAAATTCCTTAAAAACCACCTCTTTCGAAAATTACTGATGAAACAATTATAGAAATTCACCAGTTTCTCTAATTTCTGTCTCTGAATGAAATACTGGTGGAGTTTTTATAGGAAATTGTGGTCGAATCCTTTGAGAAATTCGTTATGGGATCCTTGGAGAACATCTTGGTGGAATTCTTGGAGGATTTTTCCACATTGTTTTGAAAGAACCTCTTTATGGTTTTTTCAATTCCCGGTAAAATCTCAGAAAAATACTGGCGGAGTTTCTGAAAGAATTTCTAGTGGAATCCCTATGAGAATTTCAGCTATTTTCCTAATGAAAAAATGGCGATTTTTCTAATGAAAATCCTAAAGCATTACCTGGGCGAGTTTCAGATGACATCCATGGAGGAATTCTTAACCTTCCAGTCATCGCGCGGTTCGTTACCGTCAGATCAACCTCGCTGCCATTGTGAACGAAAAGCGAGGTTTTTTTGTTCACCAGTGTTGTACAAAATACAACAGCGCGACTAATGAAGGGTTAAAGAAAATCTTTGCGGATATTTTGAAGGAATTCCTGGTGGAATTAGTGAAGGAATTCTTAGAGGAACCCCTAAAGAGATACTTTTTGAATTTTAGGAGGAACTGGAGGATATACTGGTGGATTCCCTAGGTACTGGTTAAATGCTTATGAGAAATAATTTCTGGTGAAATCCTCAGAAAAATTCCTGATAACCCCCAAGAATACCTAAAGATAATCCGTGAGAAATTCATTGAAAAGTTCCGGGAGAAATCCCTTGAAGAATATCGAGATATCCTTAAGAAATTTCGGGAGGAATCCTTTAATGAATGTTGCGAGGAATCCCTTAAACATTTTCACTGGTAAAATCCTTATAAGGAATTTCTGATAAAATTCCTGTAGGAATTTCATATAACCCTCGAGAATTCTTGGGGATATTCCGAAAGGAATTCTGAAAAAAATCTTTTGAGGGATTCCAAGATCGATTCCTGGAGGAATTTCAGGAGGCATCTATTAATAAATTCCGGGAGGACTCCCTAGAAAAAATCCTGGAGGAATCTCTTGAAGAGTGCCCTAGAAAAGAACTTCTGATGGAATTCCAGAAAGTGTTCATGGTGGAATCCTAGGAGTATTTCATAATGAAATCTATAGAAGAACTCCTAAGGAAACTCTTGATAGACTTTCTGTATTAATACCTGGGAGCTGAACTTCTGATGGAAAACTTGGAGGAACTCTTGTTAAAATCTCCAGAATAAACTCTGTTGGAATTCCTAGAGGAACTCTCCCAGAAACAAAAGCAGCTGAATAATATTTTATTAAGCTGAAGTAAGCTTGAGACTAATTTGTTGAACACTTATTCAACAAAAATGTCTGTTGGGTCCTGCTATATTTCCTGCAAGAACTTCCCTGGAGGAACTTCTAATGGAAACTCTGAGGGAACTCCTGACGGAATCCATATAGGAACTCCAGAAGAAATCCTTGGATTACTGATAATATGCCTGGCGGCACTCCTGATAAAATCTCAAGAAGAAACTCTGAAATTATTCCTTGATGAACTCTTGATATTTTCTCTAAAGAAATTCCAGGTGCAATTTTCAAAGGAACTCCTTATGGAAACCCTAGAAGAACTTCTAAAAGAACCCCTGTAGGAATTCCATTTGTAATTTTTAAAGGAACTCCAAATGGAATCCCTGGAAGAAATCCTGATGAAATCCCTAGAAGAACTTCTGATAATCTGATCTGATAATCTCTGAAGTAGTTCCAGGTGGAATCTCTGAAGGAAGTTCTGATGTAATCTCTAGAGGAACTCCTGATGTGATCCCCGAAGAATGCTTAAGGAACTCATTATGTTATCTCCAGAAGAAATCCTGATGAAATTCCTTGAGAAACTCATCATATAATCATTGGAAGAATTTTAGGTGGAATCTCTGAAGGAGGTTCTCCTGATAAAACACCGAGGAACTCCTTATGAAATCCCGAAAAAAAATCTGATGGAAGCCCTAAGTGTGTACCTGATAGAATCCATATAGGAACTCTTGATGGAATCGCTTGTGGAACTCCAGATGGAATTCTTGGAAAAATTGCTAAACATATTCTATAATGTACTCCTGGATGATTCATTGGAGAAACTCCTGATAAAATTCCTGGAGAAACTTCTGATGAAATCCCTGTGGGAATTCCAAGTGGAATCTCTGAAGGAATTCTTGCCGAAATCCTTAAATGAACACCTGATAGAATCCTCTAGAGGAATTCTAGGTGAAAACTCCGAAGAAACTCCTGATGGAATTCATGGAGGAACCTCTGATGTAATCCCGAGCGGAATTTCTGAACACCTTTTGAATTCCCTGGAGGAACTCCTGATGAAATCCATGAAAGAAAATAATAAAATTCCCAGAAGAACTGCAGTAGAAAGATTTAGGAGAACTCGTAATGGACTAACTAATTCAAATCAGCCTTTGTTTGAACAAAAGCTGTTCATTGGCTAAACACACTTTTGTTCAGCTATTAAACATCTAATTCTGGCGATTTTATTCAGCCTTGAGATTAATTAAAGCTTTATGGAAGGCTAAATAAAAGCCTAATGCGCTCATCCAAGCTCCTTTGAATGAAGATAATTCTATTTTTAGAACAGATGGCAACCTTTGAAAGCTTAACGATCGCTTATTCATCCTTTATTCAACAATAAACCAAAAAAAAGTTAAAATATTTTCAGGAACATAGTGTTAGAATTTTCTCGACCAACTATCAATTTCAAACACAAAGTGGAAATGTGTGCTGGAATTTAAAGATGAAGATAAATGAATACGAACATTTGAGAATTAAACAGGGATTCACGGATAAATAACCACTTACCTTGACATTTGCTCCACATGAGACTGTGTGAACATCATATAAAAGCAAGGGAATAACTTATTGACTTGTCTGAATAAGAGCTACGTTAAAGGTTTGTATTGAGTTTGAAGAAGTGATATCAGTGCTATGTAAAAACACTTAAGTTAGCTGTCAAAAATGTGTTATGATTTTTGTTTTAAAACAGAATCCCTGATAATCTTCAATTACTGCCCTTCCATTGTTGCCAATGCAAGTTGACAATGATTATTGTTGAAAGAGTGAATTAAAAATGCGACAAAGAATCTTCGTGATCGAGTGTAGTATTTTTATCTTGTTGTTACTCAAGGTCATCAATTTCCGAATGCAGGAGTTTTTTTTTTTTCGACAGACAATACGCCCGTTTTGTTTTTAAGGTGAAGATGAATCGAAGCCAAACTTAAAATTTTCAAGAGCACGGATCTGGAGAACCAAACGTCTGTTTAAGCTGAAAACTTAATCGATTGGTCACTAGCTGGTGGTGACCAATCGATTAGGTTTTCAGCTCAAACGGGTGTTTGGTTCTCTAGATCCGTGCTCTTGGAAATTTGAGGTTTGGCTTCGATTCATCTTCATCTTAAAGCGCGTTTCGCTTCGGGATGTAGAGATTCGTTGTTCAATGAGTTCAATGAAACAGTATTACAATAAGCAGCTAATTTCGTCTATGACCAAAGCTTTTATGTGTATATTTTTGTTAACCTACTGCGAGACATATTTTCGACAATGGATTTTGATTTGATTAAACCTTTAAATGACCTTCAATCAATGTCATTCAGGTAGGCTGAACAATAGTGCAGACTGTAGGTGGGAAATAGTTTATTCATCTCGATATTCAGTTTTCAGTATACTGCTGGATAAGAGTGCTTAATAAGCTTTTCTTCAAATTATTGTTCAGCTGTCACAGTATTCAGCCTTGTACACCATTAATCAGCCAATGTTCAGCTAATACTCTTGCTGTTCAACTTCCATTGTTACTTGATGCAATCCCTAGCAGAACTGCTGATGTAATCCATGGAGAAACTTCTGATGGAATAGCTAGAGCAACTCCTGATGCAATCCCTGGAGGAACTCCTATTGAAAGCCCAGGAGAAACTCCCAATTGAATCTCCGAAGGAGCTCCTGATATAATCCCTGTAGAAATTCCTAACTGAATCCCTAAAAGAACTCCTGATAGAGCCCCTAGAGAAGTTCCAGGTGGAATTCTAGATGAAATCCTTGAAGGAACTCCTGATGGAATCCCTAGAAAAACTTCTAATAAAATCCCCAGAAACACTATTGATGGAATCTCTAGTGGATTGATGGAATCTCCTGAGAAACTTCCGATGGAATCTTTAGATGAACTCCTGGTAGAATCCCTGGAGAAAATTCTGATATAAATGCTAAAGGAACTCCTAATGGAATCCTTAGAGAAGTTCTAGGTGGAATTTCTTAAGATACTTCAGATAAAATCCCAAGATAGAATCCCTGAAGGCACTCCTGATGGAATCCCTAGCGAAACTTCGGTTGGAATTGCTAGAAGAGCTTCTGATGTTATCCCCAGAGGAACTTCTGATATAATTCCTAAAGTATATCCTATTGGAAGCCCTGGAGGAACTTTTGATGGAATTCCTAATTGAATCCGTGGAGGAATTCCTGGTGGAATCCCTTGGGGAACACCTAATGAAATCCCTAAAAGAACTCCCGATCCCTAGAAGAACTTCTGATGTGATCCCTGGGGAAACTTCAGATGGAATCACTAAAGGAACTCCCGATAGAACGTCTGGAGAAGTTCCTTAATGGAACCCCTGATGGAATCCCTAGTAGAGCTTCTGATGAAATCCTCAGAAGAATTTTTGATGGAATACCTAGATTAACTTCCGATCCCTCGAGGAATTTCCGATGGAATTTATAGGACGATTATAAAAATCGAATGTACTTCGGAAGCGTAGCGAGTAAAAATTCGATGTACATTCGTTTTATATTATCTATTGGTTCAAACTTACAGTTTCTTGTGAGGAATTCCAGGAGAAGTTTCGGAAGAAATTCGTACAGGAATTATTTAAATTTAATTTCTGGAGAACACGTGAAAGAATTTCTGATAAAATCAATGAAGGAATTTTGGTAGAATTCCTAAAGAAATTCCTAATCGAATTTCTGGTGCACTGTGCTCTCAGCGCCATTTAGGTGTTCGACGAAGTGTTACTTCCACCATTCGATGCCCTCACGCTCGTCCGTCAATATGCTCACATCTTTATCCTAGCACATCCCGGCTGCAGCATACGTTGAGCTTCTGATAGAACTTACGTGTTTCTTAAGACCGGCACAGCTGTTCCATCTCCTCGCACTCCGGTTCCTCCAGGCGGCGTTTTTTCTCATTAAATAGGTGGGTCTGCTGTTGCCGTTTCCATCTATAACGTTCCACGTTGTGCCGGGTCCCGCCGAGTTGCCGCCGGCGCTGCATTCTTCTCCTCCAGAATCTACCTACTTCCCTCGTCGATCCAATCGTTCCGTCGACTACATCCCAAGTACACGACGTTGCTCTCAGCTGCATTGTTAATGGCTGCTTTCACTGTTCTCCAGCAGTCCTCAAGAGGTGCTTCCCCGAGATGCTGCGCGTATGCTGCGCAGCAACCGGACTTGAGCCGCTCTAGGTCATACCGGGGCGGCCACCGGTACCCTACGTTATTAACGACGGTGAGTTTTGGGCGCAGTTTAACCAAAATTGGAGAAACATCATTCAATATAATAGAAATCTATGAAAAATGTTAGCGAGTAAATTAAAAGAACTTCAATTTCATTTTCCGATATTTTTTACCGCCACGCGCCACTGTGCAGTGGCTTCATCATGTCCCCATCCGAATCCAAGCATTCAATTGATTCTACTCAAACGTGATGCAGCATTTCCGGTTCGAATCTACGCACGGTCCTTTATGATTACAATCGACGACTGACGAAAACGGTGATTTCGGTGCTCTGGCGGTTACTCACGCATCGCTGGATAAATATTGTCTCCCACACGGAGGCTCGGACTTGGGGGCCAATTGAACATCCGTAGCGTGCTATCATCACAAGGTAACACTAGGCAAGAGTGCGAATTTTGTTCTGGGTGCTGTGTGTGCGTGTTCAATGTTGTTTTGTCTGAAAATGACAGACACTGGTGATTTCCTGCGGTTACCTACGGGCGTTGATGATAAACACAAACCGGACACGATTTGTTCCCAATCAATGCTTTTGGCGTTCGAATTAGAGTTTAGTAGCCAATACAATGTAATGACTAGCGAGAAAATCTGCAGCGATTTGGATGTTGGATTTAGTTGCACAGGGAAAACAAACAAGCACTAATGGTTAATTTCAGTCAGGTCGTAAAATACAGACCAAATTTTGAAATCATTTTATTGAACAAATAATTTTTTTTTGCAATTTCTCATCGTAATAGGCAGTTTTTCATCACGCCAATCTGACATGAAACTCATTACGCAACTGTTTTGAGTTGCGTAATGAATCATAACACAAAAACTTTTCAGAAATTGTAAAATAATGGTGAATGCATTCCGATATAATTTTTGATACCCTCAAGTGGTCTTCAACGAAATTGCAAAAAATGTTGTACGTAACTCGTTGCAGAACTCAATTTTTACAGCACTCGTCATAATTTACGACTCGTGCTGTAAAAATCATCATAATGCAGCTTGTTTTCCGTAAACTACCATTAATCGTTCAAAATAGCATCATTATGAAATGTACAATCATCAATGTTTATGCTCACACTGTACGTTTCCCTCGTTTTGAATACCTCAGTGTATAGCTTTTGAGTTTAGTCGGTTTTTGATCTATTAAATATTCAATAGGTTCAATAGGTACTTATAAAGCGAAGCCTTGCTGTCATGTTGCTCGATCCTTCTTCTTCTTGGCGTTACTCAACCGATGGGATTCGAAACCACGACCGTTAGCTTGATATTGCTGAAATGCTTTGTGTTTGCCACTATGGCGCTAGTATTTACCCCCTTCCGTTTTATACAGCGCAACGTTCATGAAAGTTGTAATTCTTCCCTGACCACATTCTACAGCATGATAAAACATTCAACATAAAACACATCAATTGTTCACAAACTTAACCCAATGCCAAATACAATCGATTCCTAAAGCCATTACTAATAACCCTACAAATCCACCGGTTCAACCACTAAACTTTTCATGAACCAAATTGGCCAAAAACGGCTCAAACCAGCTTATGTGGCTTATACACAACCGGGTATGCAGTGTTAGCTTGTCCCAATCGCCTAATCACCCGATCCCGGAAACTGGCATTACCAGGCGTAATTTATCAAATCAATCCCCGTTGGTTGCCCCGTCACCAACCATTTCAACAATGCGCAAAATAAAAAAAAAACAAAACAACTCCCCGACCAGTATGAAAATTTTATGAAGCCAACCGGAATTTATAGTCCGGGCAATGCGTGGATTTGATCGCGACCCCCTGGAATGACTGCAAAAACACTCCCACCGCGAAAAATGGGTCAGTCAGTTGGCTTTTCTAAATCCAGTCACCAGGTCATCCACCCAGGTTGGTACCTTGGTACTAGGGTGTTGCAGAAAAATTTATTGCTTGAAAATCATGGTTGAAGGTGTTACTTGAAGCGTATTTGATATGGACCTGCCTTAGCCGCCCCAGCAACACACATGTTATAATTTTGTATTATCAACTGATATACGACCAAAACTAGTCATATATAAGTTGATAATACTCAATTATAACATGTGTGTTGTTCGGGCGAGTGGTTAGAGTCCGCGGCTTCAAAGCAAAGCCATGCTGAAGGTGTCTGTGTTCGATTCTGGGTCGGTCCAGGATCTTATCGCAAAAAGGAAATTCCCTTGACTTCCCTGGGCATAGAGTATCATCGTAGCTACCACACGATGAAAGAATACGAAAATGGCAACTTTGGCAAAGCAAGCTCTCAGTTAATAACTGTGAAAGTGCTAATAAGAACACTAAGCTGAGAGGCAGGCTTTTTCCCAGTGAGGACGTAATGGAATCTGTATGCTATAAATAAACGAATATTTTATTAGGGTTTAGCACCACGATTTTTGGATCTCTTTTTAGCCACCCTACTCCGCATGCAAGCTTTCTCCCAGTCAGTGTTTCACCTATATATATTCAACTTGTGACTGATGATGCTGCGACTGCGACTGCTGGTGCTGCCGTGGCCGCCAGCAGTTTCTGATAGAGAAAAATGAATTGTCACAAAATTTTGCTGTCTCCAAAACTAAATGGCATTTCCGCTCCGAGCACTCCTTTTTTCGAGTACCGCCTGGGGGGAGTGGGAATTGGCGGAAGTGCATCACCAACGCCAACTCGCAGTCAGCAACATTAGAGCTAGTTACGACTGAGTGTTTATAATAAAGGAACTTTAGGGACCACATACCTGAAAGACCAGAAACAGACCAAAAATAAATCAAGATCGAACCAAAGCATTAAAAGGGTAAAACCGAAACCATGGATATACTCTAAATAACACAAATTGGAATTTTGAAATGGTTTGATAAAGATTCCTCGGAGAATCTGAGCTTTCTTTTCCATAAGAGCACTTATTATAATCTTTTTTGGGATTCCCTGTGACAACCAGCACGGCATTGATTATTGATTTTTTGTTTGTTATCTACAGATATTTTATAATGAATTAATTTAAGCATTTACCTAAAATTTTCATCAAGTATAGTAAGGTTGGGCAAAAATTCGACCTTAGTGAAATAGTCAAATTCTTCAGAAAAAAAAAAAACATTGTAAATTGAATAGAAATAAACACCAATAGCTAAAATTTCGCTGAAGAAACTAACGTCAAAATATTTACCCATTTGCAGTAAAAATTTAAAATAGATTTAAAAATTTAATTCAAAGATAGGTTCTAATAGATTACATTTAAAATAGATTGTCTTTAATGAACTTTCACTACACCGGTGGGGCAAGAATTCTTATTAGTGATATCGATACTTTGTTTGCATAAAAATATCCATTTTATTATGATAGATTTTCGCTAAACAAAGGTAAACCGTGATGTTTTGACAACCTTATCGTACCATCAGTACCGTATTGCTCTAGATTAAACGATTTAAGGCATTTTTAGAGTTTTTCAATTTATTGGTCGAACTTTCACTCCACTAATTTGAACTTTTATGGGCTAAATATGGTTTCCGAAAATTTAGCATAGCTTAGAACAGACTCACTGTACATGTCAATGGTTGCTATTCCGTGATTTATCGAAATTGGTTAGAATCGCACTTCGATCCAATGAATAACAAAAAACGCTTATTCGCTTATTCCGCTTATTCTCGAAGCGCACATTTTATCAGCTCTCATGTTTTTGATCAATAACGGCGCTAGTCCTTGCAGTCGATTGGGATAGGGAAGGAATGATATTGCTTAATGATTGTTGCTTCTAGAGATCGAGAATACCTCTGCATCTCCACAATTACCACGGGAAGGGTGTTCATTTTTGATAGAGGAAAAAGATCTGGGAGTCAAATTTGGCCGGAAATGCGATAAAGAGGATAAATAAGACTCTTACTTGAGTCTAGTTTTGCATTTTTGTCTCGTGGTGTAAAGATATTGGTAGAAGCCTAAAAAAATGTCGACATTCATAATTCAAAGACAATTTTTTTTATAATGCCGAAAAAATAAGGTATGTGTATATATAAAATAAACGAAATAGAAATAAGGGTTTACAATACACTTGTGACAAACCATTCATAGTTTGAAAAGTTCATAAACGTAAGATTGCCACTAAAGGAATTTGTTATCAACACAATTAAACGTGCTCACCAGTTGACAATCACGATTGAACTTGATCCCGTCGATCACCCCAAAGGAGCATGCAATGGAATCAAAAGACCGCTCACTACTCTATAGACTAAATTATAGGTGTTCACACAGACCGGGCTAAATGATATTTTGGTGTTCTAAACATACGTTGAAAACTCCATCAATTGTCATTTTTCTGATGTTCTATTGACACAGTTTATGTAAAAAACTAATACATTTCAAAGCATCATGGAAAACAATGATACATGATCTTACCTGAATAATGGAACATCTCTTTTGTGACAAGCAATGGAATCTCTGTATGACAAGCAATGGAAGTACGGTAAGAAATAACATTCCAAAGTAGCCACTAGCCCGCTAACTCACCTTCCTGGCCTTAATGTGAAAAAGAAATGAAGCCAAACTTCAAATTGTGAAGAGCACAAATCTGGAGAACCGAACACCCGCTTGAGCTGAAAACTTTATCGATTGGTCGCCAGTGACCAATCGATTAGTTTTCAGCTAAAACGGATGTTTAGTTCTCCAGAAAATTTGAGGTTTGGCTTCGATTCATCTTCACCTTAAAGGGCCATGATACGACTAATATGGGGCATGTCAGCTGTATTATAGCACTACAGGTGTCGTGTCAAAATAACTGGGACCAACTTCAGAATGCTGTAACGGTTTGATGTAGTCTTTGACGCAGTGATGCATTTTGAACTGAACGCGAGCCAAAAGTGAACGGAGCCCGAGCCAAATTTGCACGAGAACGCAGTAGACAATGAACTTCCGAGCAAGAGCCAGCCGCTGCTCAATAACGGCCCGTTCAGTTCACAATTTAGATTGGAGTTCTTACGTGAGAAATGAATGAATTGATCGTCTCAAATTTTCATGAACAAAAACAATTGCTGTTTTAAATTTCTAAACAAAGCTTTGACATAGATTTTTGTCGTGTATCAGTCAAAGTCAATTGGTTTCAGTTTTTGGCTCGCACGGGTTCATATTTTTGAACTGCTCAATGTTCAAGCCTACTTGATCGCTGCGTTCAAAAAATTGAACTGGAACGCGAACTGAACGCGTTCAAATGCATCACTGCTTTGACGGTTCATTCTTCATGTCATACCAATTGACCCCAACCACAGGCTTACTCAGGAACATCCGTTGGTCCCAATAGTGGCCACCATAGTTAAATATACACATTGAGGCTACAGTCTGTGCTACTCACGACAAGATATAAAAAACATGTCATCGCATGATATGTTTTGGTGTAAAAACATAAATGTCCCAAATGACAGGTTCCTCTGGGAACTTCCGGTGGTCCCAAAAGTGGCTATCGTAGTTGAATATATATTTTTAGTCGCATCCCAATACTTAGCGCACCATTCGCTTCAGGATTTCATACTCTATCTCAATGTGCAGCAAATTTCAAAATTTTCAATGATGTCTTTGCTAAAAACACGTCATAATTTTAATGCATAAGACATGCTTTCGGAATTTCGGATTATCACCGGTATCCGGTTGAAATAGATCATCTCCGTGGAAGCACCTTAAGGCTAGATTAGTTGATCCAGTACTTCTTTAAGAACTGAATTCATACATCATTCCAAAGTTGCTGATTTTTTGCCTTTCCCAGTTATTTTGACAACCCCCTGTATATTGACACGCAGGGCGAATCAAAGTGCTACAGTATGGTCTATAAAAATGCGAAAATCGTCATTTCAAGTTTTATTCTATTTTCCACATGGAATATGAAAACGAAAAAAAAATGTTATTCATTGTTTGTGTTGTTTAATCAATTGTGACTTTGTTTTTCGCAATGGACATGATTTTTATTTTCACCTTACTAGAGAGGGATTGGAAGCATTCCTTCAAATTTTATCATGTAGCCATTGAGTAGAATATCTTTGAGATGAAAGCTTTTGAAACATCAACGATGGTGTGAGATTCTTCACAGGCCTTGTCTCGAACATTTGCCCATATCAAATGATGGAATGGATTCATACGAAGAGCGATGGAGACATGAACATGTTTTAGAATAAACGGCTCATTTTGGAGAGTCGTGATTGAAGATTCTTATAAGTGTGATAGGCGTTTTGCTCAAAACCTATGAGCTAGTATTGATCTAAGTTTTCTCTAACCGAAGGAACAAACTTCTTTCTCGAAAAACTTTTATACACCTCTGTATATTTTTTTTTATTAAACTCAAACAAAAAATAAAGGCACATCAAACCCATAAGACGCAAATGACACTTTTACCCTGGCAAAATACTTTATTGTGACCATGAAAAACACGTTCTCTAAGACCTCCTCCATCCTCTGATGCCATACAAACTAATATTTTCAACAATTTAGTGTGATTTTCGAAGGTGGAAAAATTGTGGTGGAGTTACTTTTTCTAACTTTTATCGAGCAAAACCTTTAAACTTTTTTGCTTCAGTACAGTATTTAGGTTAGTAATAAAAATATGAAAAAAAAATAGTCCTAGATACCGAAGATATGTTAGAATATACTACGGAAGTTAGAAATAACGTTTACTCACGAAAATAATGAAAATAACGCTTATGGATGCTAAATTCAAGTTCAAACAATTGTAGTTACTTGGGTTTTTCGCGTCCACATACAAAAATTGCGAATTTTATAAATCATAATCGATTTTTTAATATGTAGAGTGAAAGCCTTCTACTTGAAGAGTATTCTAATCACTATGACGTTTGTTTTAAGCATTGATTTAAAACTTAAAAATAAAGTTTTACCCCACATTGCTCTACCACTCCCAAGATCTTCCGGTGGTTCTTTTACATATTTCGCTAGGAAATGCTTCAAGATTCCAGTCTGGATACTTTGAAATATACGGAGGACTTCATCAATTACTCCAGAGATTCCCCCAAATACTAGTCCTGAAGTTATCCAACTTAACGAAAACAATCTCACGTCCTGAAATTCTTTAAGGATTTAAAAAAAATCCCGATTTCCTTCTAAATTCTCGTTAGGGATATTTTATAAATTTTGAACAGAACATTTCCAAATTATATATATATATATTTTTTTTTTAATTGCTCTAGGAATTTACACAGCAACTTTTACTAGAAACTGTCTTAATTTTTTTTTTAATCCCTCATATGCCCCAGCAGATTTGTACAGTAAATCTTCAAGTAATCTATGAATGAAATGAGAACACCTGATTAACCAATGTGAAATTACCCCTGAAACCGTCTTGGAGGAGTCTCCTGATAATTTGGTGAATGAATTATTGAAAAATTAATCAAACGTTTCCCTGAATGATATTCTGGAAATGTCAACACCACTTCGTCAAATGTCAACAACCGCTAGTCTACAAATCGGATTGGAGATAAGATAATGGGAAAGGAAGAGATAACAAAACCAAAACCTAGATTGAATGCGAATCATGCTTCATTAAACTATTACAAATTATTTAATTTTAGTTAAACTTTAGTTAAAAAATATTGAGTTAAAAACTAAAATTTAGTGGTAATCTACACAGATAAAAATATTTAAATTGTGATGTAGCGTAAAAGTAAATCAAATTCATACATTGTTACAGCATCACGTTAAAATTTCAATTAAATATGCTTGAATGCTACATGATCGTGTAAATTTGAAGTGCATTCGATTGAAAAATAAGCGATTTGGCGTTGACATTTCAGTTTATTTTGATGCTCAAAATATGTGTATAAAAATAAATTGAAATTTACAACATAGTTTTAGCTGTGTACGTGAATTTATAAAGTTAGTTGTTGTTCATGAATGATGTAATTTAACTACTCAAATGAAGGTTTATGCTTAGGTGAACTACAGCTAGTATTTTCGACAAAATATATCTACTAAAGTTTGGTAACTGCAAGATAAAACCGTTTGTTAGTTATCTTGAAATTTAAAGTGGTTCTTGAATTAAAAGTATAAATGAAACTATTAAAGCATTAATCTACTAGGCCATTGTTAAACCGTTTCCTGCACGAAATTAGATCCGTTCAGTGAAATTGTTCCAGAGGCTAGCAGTGAAACTAGACTTGTAAGTCACAAATAAAAAGTAATGTAGCTTCGTATGACAAATGTGATTATTAATTTCAGTATGAGGCGCTCTAAATAGACTGCTACAGAAAAAAGTACCGTTTCTGCATACAATCCGAACAGGAGGAGTCCGAGTAAAACATTGGGCCGAAACTCTGAAGATAGGTATATAGGAATAATGGGAGAACTTTCGAGGATAATTTCTGCAGCAAATCCAAATGGAAATCCTCAAAGGAATTTTTGAAGAATCCATGGAAAACTACTAGAAATTGCTCTCTAGAAATCTATGGAGAAATGATCCAATATTTGTATCGTAAGAATGGGGCCCAGATAGCCGTAGCGGTAAACTCGCAGCTATTCAGCAAGACCAAGCTGAGGGTTGTGGGTTCGAATCCCACCAGTCCAGGATCTTTTCGGGTTGGAAATTTTCTCGACATCCCAGGGCATAGAGTATCTTTGTACCTGCCACACGATATACGCATGCAAAAATGGTCATTGGTATAGTAAGAACACTAAGCTGAGAAGCAGGCTCTGTCCCAGTGGGGATGTAATGCCATAAAGAAGAAGAAGATCGTAAGAATTTCATGTAGAAACATAACGAAGAAACCCTGAACTATGTTATTGCTATATTTCTGTTGATTTCATCTAAGAATTCATAATATACCTTCTGAAGTGTGCTTCTGATACTTTCTGGAGGATTTTTGGATATATTTCGAGAAATAGCTTGAAGAATTGATGCATTCGAATAAAATCTTACAGGAGAATGCCGATGGATGAACTATTGATGACATCTCTGAAAAAATCGTAAGGGAATATTCGCAATTGTGCGTGTGGAAATTGTTAGATGTATGTAAGTTGATCTGCTGGAGGATTTTCTTTAGAAAAATTCTGGAAGAAACTTATTTAGCAATTATTGAAACATCGCTGGAGAAATAGCTGTACGAATACTAGGCTGATTTTTTTTTTACGGATCACTAGAGGTGTCCCATAATTTTTTTTTATGGAGGATTCTCTAGATCTCAATCCAGTCTGAAAAAATGTAAAGCCCTTTCTTGTTTAATCTGTGAACGAATTCTTGCAGGACCAGTGAAAAGTTGTAACAAATGTTGTTATTACAATATTTTAATTTGTTGGGTACCGTAATTTCTGGTGAAATTGATCACTTTTCACGTTTTTTCTTGTCTGATTTCTATGATATTGACAATGTCAAACAACTGAATGCAGGCAAACAAGTATGAAGGTGAGCCTCATTGACTCAAGTACCGAAATTTCCTAATAAATGTAATTTTAGCGCTAAAAAATATCTCTAAAATAAAAAATCGAGAGATCTCATTTCGGGGTGAAATTGATCACTTATCAATGCGATTGTTCTTAGTTTTCAAAACAACATAATAAGTTTTAGCTTCCTGAATCCGAATATGCTTGCCAAATTCTTAAAAATACAATATTTATAAAAATAATAAATATTTAAATTTCACGAATAACGCAGAAAGCGCCTAAAAGTATCCAAATTCCGAAGGAATTTCCTGATATCTAACAGAAATTCATTTTATTCATTTATTATTCATTCATTTATTCATTTATTTTTATTCAACCAAATCAGCGAATAGGTACGAGTTTTGGTTATACAATCTAGTTTGAGGATATTTCTTAAGTATACTCACAAACTTTCAGGATTATACCATGTCCAAATCCTTGTCTAGAATCAGACGTTTATTGACGTTTGTCAATACTGCACCGTACATGGTTTTGAAATTTTACATTATTTTCATGGAAATGAACATTTATGAACGCATAAAACTTCACAACACACAATTTGGACATACTTACGACAAACAACGTTCATTCACTGCAGGTTACATTGATATTTGTGCTCCATTAGGAAGAACATAACAATGAACTTTGTTTTGTGTAAACCTTGATTCAAACGATTGATTTATATCGATTGAGGTATACGGACCTTTACGATCATGGTTTTACCTGTCGTTATGTAATGTCGTTATCGTTTAGGATGAAGTGTACACATATCAGTGAGATAAATAACTATCACAGCATGGATCTGGTGGTTGCATAACAGAGGGCACACTATCGATCATTTCAGAAAGAAATGCTCGATACCGGATACCTTTTTCAACCAATCAAAATTCGATAAAAGCAACAAAAGAAACACCGGAAACCCAATCAAAATTACAGAGGAGAAAACAATAGTAGTGGGTTGAGTTGAGGCTTTGAGTAGGCTTAATGAGGCTTTTAGTTTTTCGGGTAAAAAGCACGTGAAGATCTATTTGATCAGAATTATTTTTCAATGCTGTAAATCTGAGAAAAGTTTAGTTGGTTTCAAAGTGACTAATTTTAATACATTTTTCCAAACTACAATTTTTGAGTATTTCGTTCAGTGGTTCAAACCCATCAAAAAGTGTCGAGCAAATATCGGTTGGAGCTACAGTAAGGCTTTTTATTGAATATAGTGCAAGAGGTAGGGTGTTACAATGGTCTCGTTGAATATGTAGCCAAACCCATTCAATGTGGGTGTTTGGGCAGGAAACCAAAATCTGTACCGTCCGGATACTCGGTCGTTGCTAGGTGGCAAGCAGCTCTGGCAAGGGTTCTTTCAGCCAATACCGTTTCGTTTTGCGGTCACGCTAGGCACGACGATTGGAACCAGTGTCGAGCAACATGAGCGTCGACGCCTGAGGAGCTTTGTCCCTCGTTGGTACCATAAGCCAGCTCGAAGAAAATCCCCTATAATAATTGTTAATAGTGCCAAATTTAAAAAAGTTGATGAGTAATCCTACTGTCCTACTTTTCGCAAAGTAACTAGTTGAATTAAACGTGAATTCGATTGTTATTATTTTTATTAGTTTGAAAACGATTTTATGATAAATTTTAATTAGTTTCCATTTTATTGAATTGTAATTTTTTTTATTAGCTACCATGCGTCTCTGTAAAAAGCTCAAATTTCCATAAATAATCTACTTAAAATCGATGTTTGCTATTGACTTGCTTTTATTCAATATGTTGGGTGAAAAGCACTTGCGCAAAAAAAACTTGGTTTCTCTTTTTTGTACGATCTGCAAATTGAGGATTGGGAAAGTGAGCTGGGTAATTTGGGAAACAAAATCTGCCTTGTTTGAGGTCACAAGATTCTCTTATGAATCATCTAGAATTTACGCCATGATCCTTTACAAGGGCACTTACACGTGTTGTTGCACAAATTTCATTATGATTACTCAATTATTATCCATGAAATTCATTGTTCTTTTTTTATTCCGCATTAGATTTCAAAGGAGAAAATTTATTTGTCGTAAAATTAACAAGAACTCTTTAAAAAACATTTTGCTATGGAAATATTCTTTGAGGATTCTTCGAATAATATGTCATCTATCAATTCGGAAACCTTACTCCAGTTTCCCGGTCATCCCAAACTTCCAAGATCCTTATCCATTTGGTCAAACCACCTAGCTCGTTGCGACTCCCTTCGTCTTATTTCGATCTGATTCAAAACCGGAAGTAGGTGCGTTTCCCTCATCATTCAGGTGTCAATAGTAGTTCTGATTCCACCTTTTAATTACTTCACGTTTGTCCGTCAAGTAAGGGCCTTCCTTAGCCGAGAGCTTAGAGTCCGCGGCTACAAAGCAAAGCCATGCTGAAGGTGTCTGGGTTCGATTCCCGGTCGATCCAGGATCTTTTCGTAATGGAAATTTCCTTGACTTCCCTGGGCATTAGAGTATCATCGTACCTGCCACACGATATACGAATGCGAAAATGGCAACTATGGCAAAGCAAGCTCTCAGTTAATAACTGTGGAAGTGCTCGTAAGAATACTAAGCTGAGAAGCAGGCTCTGTCCCAGTGAGGACGTTAATGCCAAGAAGAAGAAGAAGTTGTCCGTCAAGTACCTCACTATCCCTACACAATTTGGCTCGCGGCACAAAGTCTTTACAAGATGCATTGAATTTATTATAAAACTAACGCATTTCTTGTGAACGATGCAGCTGTTCCAACTCTTCCAGGCGGCGCTTTTTTATTCTGGAACAAAAAGGTTTGCTGCCTTCTGCAGCCTTATCCCTACCGAAAGATTGAAACCGTTAGCTTGATCCATCGAGAAATTGTCCCGTTTTATACTGAAACTTTTTTATTGTGTAAAAAATGAAATAGTGTTATATGGTCAGACTTAAGAGACATCTTATCGGAAAAAAGAGACATTTTTACCACTTGCATTAACATACTGAACAAATATGTAAAAAGACCGCTACCATCCATGCAACATGGACGGAATTGTCACCGGGTATAAACCCACTCTGATCGCCGAGACTGGGAGGTGGATTTGCCAATTGCTGCTGGGTATGCCAAACGAATGCATGTGCCTCGCGCGCGTTTTCCGTTGATTTATGCTTTCAGTGGTTCTACTTCCCTGTTCCCTCTACAGAGCCCGCTCCCCCACCAATTGCCAAAGGGTTAGTTCCGTGGTCCCAGAATTTTGTTACATTCGTATCAAAACGTGCAACCGGCTGGGCTGGATTACTTTTGCCGGGACCATGTTGTTTTGATTCATGATGGTTTCACGGGCGGAGACAAAAAGCGAAAAGTGACTTTCGCTAAAAGGCCTGACAGTCACCGTCGGGGATCAACCAAGGAAAGCTTCCGAAAGGGGGACTTTGCAAAATCCGGAGAATCGAGCGCGGGCGCACGAGAATACGTTCTAAACTGAAGATTTATGACTGGTCAAGAGCATAGTAACTGTGTGTAGCGAGGGTGTGTGATATGATGATTTTCATTTGAATAGTAATATGTTATTCAATATATGGGCTTCAATTTCATTCCAACAAAATTGAAGGCTATTCTACTGGTCACTTCCAGACAAAGAAAAAGCATTCGACAGTGTTTTGGCATGAAGGCTTGATTGTAAAATTAAGAAACTTTAATTTTCCAACATACATTGTTAGAATAATTTAAACTTATCTGTAAGTCGTACACTTCAGTGTAATTATCTTAATTGATAATACATCTTCGAGCGGCCTACTGAATTCAGTACTATACCATTAAATTCCGCTAGAATTTGTATCCTTTGACAGATATACGAATTTTGACCTCAACTGTAAGACCGTTTTTATTATCGTGTACTAGACTCGACTTGTGACAAATGACAAATGTGACAAATATGTATGTATGTATTAAGTGTCCATGCATTCGGTAACAAAAAATTATAAGTTTGCCTCAACAACTAGCAATATGAACAAGCTGTTGTAATACTAGGAAGAAGGCTCTAGAGAGGACTTGAAACACAATTTTGAAGATTATTCTGAAGCTGCCTCCCAAGTTACAGAGGATATCCAATGTTGGAACATTAAAACAAATGTCGAATAATAATTTTATGCGAAAATCGTTGAAATACTCTAGACTAAACTGTACAAAAATCACAGTTTTACGACATCACACACCCTCAACTACTACTGTCACCGATTTCGTCATCCCGCCTAGTACACAACCCATCTCGCCAGCTTTCACTTATGATTCATGAATAAAAACCATAAAATGTATGAATAATTCCCGGGAGGACAGCCAGAAACAAACAAACACCGTGAATGTGAGATGCAAACGCTGTGCAGTAAATATACGACGTATAGTGATGCGATTTACCACGCTGCTGGAATCGAACCACTTTGGTATGCATGTTTGTAGACAGCCATCGCTAGTCAAAAAACAGAACCAGGAGACAACATCGATTCGTCGGAGGTTGCCGTGCACGACGACGAAACCCACTTAGTGATTTATTTGAATATTTGATCCGAGGCATAAATCCACCCGATCACACGGGAGATGATGCTTTTGTGCAGTTGACGGAGAAAAATCAGTACACCACTGCAGCCACAGCACAATGATCGAAAATCACGAAATGGTCCAATCCCAAAAATTATTTTGGGATTTTTATATTATTCAATACACTTTCGATGTTATATTTTTTTGACACTTGGTTGAAATTATACCTAAGTTGACTTTTATGTCATCAGTTCAACTAAAGCCATTTTTTTTTGGAAAATATGTTGTTGAAATACAGTCATCTCTCCCTTACTTGATATTGAAGGGACCATCGAGTTAGGGAGGTATCGAGTTACAGAACACAAAAGCAGTGCAACTGCGTTCCAAGGGACCATCGAGTTAGCCATGAAAACCAACTTTTACTATGGTTCTCTAACTCGATATCGAGATATGGAATATCGAGTAAGGGAGAGTTAACTGTACAACAATTTTTTTTTTCAAATATTAGGAGTAAATAATCTCACTTATGTTATGCTCTATCTAAAAACCTATAGTTCAACACTCTTATCGTTCGAATACTGATTGAAGTTTTATTACTTTTATACATCAAACTTTGATAATTTTTAATATTTCAAATTTACAAAATATTTTGTGTCACGTAATGTTGCTGACATTTTGATTAGTGAACATCAAACATCCTTGAATCTTACGAAAAACGTTCATATACTTGCAGAAATTTGATATATATTTTGTAGATCTTTTTCGTACCGTAAACTGGGGGGAAGTTGATCACTTTTGAGCGATTCTGTGCTATAATTCCTAGTGGGATGCATGTATTATCATCCAAATATTTTTAAAACCTGTACTGGTTGAATGTTTAACGAATTATATAAATGAAATTTTGATGAATTATTATCGTAATAACAAAAACAATTTTTGGAGATCAAAAAGTGGTTTTTTTGATTCCGGGGTGAAGTTGATCAATTACTGCGATAGGTTTCCTAAAATAAAGAAGTATGCTATTCACTAAATTTGGGGTCTCTGAATCTGAATCAAGACTTAAAAATCTTACAACTTATTGATAAATCGGGTAATTTTTTAATTGAAAGTTGTGAATTACAGATTACACTACATTAAACGCCTAAAGGTAGGCAATTTTCTTTGAAATTAGCAACCCTCTTGCAAAAAGATCATTTTTTCTCAAAAAAAAAGTATTTGTATCCTCAATACAAATTCGAAACTGGGTACACAAAACATATCTGGAATGTATGAAACAGTTTATTAAAACTGTAGCTTTGTAAAGCCGTGGAAAAAGTCGATTGTTTGGAGAAGAACCCTTCAACAGTTCATGAAAAATTTACTAAAAAATCTGTTTTTCCATGAAATAATTAACTTGAACGCCAAACCGAATTTATGAAAATCAAGAGTAGCTATCAGGTAATGCCACAACTCAGAAATTGTGATAATTGAAATCATGTCATAGCTCTTATAACATCCTATACATGTGGGTACGGGAATGATCAACTTCTCCCCGCTGATCAACTACACCCCGAATTACGGTACTTAGTTAATCCTAAATATACTTAACCACTCTCGATACACATTTTGATTAAACACGATCAAATTCTAACAAAATATCTGTTTTTAATCAAATTGCATTTCAAATAAACTCACATTTTGAAATGCACCGTTCAAAAAGTTACGTATCATATGAATAGTCCCTTTTGCACAATACAAACCCCGTAATGAGTTATTTATTTCTCATATTAAGGCAATTAAGATATTTTGGCCAAATTTTATCTTCTTCTCACCATTGTGCATTGTCATACAACGACGCCGACGTTGATCCCGAAAGTTGGATAAGATTTAAATTTTTAAAACAAGTGTTTTCGTTCGGTTTGGGGTTTCCTTTCTCATTATAATATTCGATTTTAAATCGAATCGCATGAAACACAATACCGTAAATTCGGGTGAAATTGATAATTTTTCATGTTTTTTCTTGTCTGTTTTCAATCATGTTGTAAATGCCAAACAACTGAATGCAGAAAAACAAGAACGACGGTCAGCCTCTTTGGCTCATGTGCCAAAATTTTCTAACAAATGTGTTTTTAATGCTTAAAAACATCCCTTTAAAAAATAATCGGGGAATTCCATTTCGGGGTGAAATTGTCAATGCGATTATTGTTATTTTTTGAAACGACTCTACAGAATGAATATGAGCTCCCTGAATACGAATATGCTTGCTAATTTTATTTTTTTTTATGCAATATTTAAAGAAATAATGAATAGTTAATTTCAAGAATTGCTATGAAAACGCCTTAATGTAGGCAATTTCCAAAGAATATCCTTGATATCTAACAGAAATTTAATTATTTCAACCGTATGAGCTAATTGGTACGAGTTTACATAGAAGATGAAATCGGGCTCGGGGATATATTATAAGTATCCTTACATACTTTCAGGTTGATACCATGATCAAATCCTTGTTTAGTACTAGAAGCACAGAGAAACAGACGTAACACTTAGAACAAATCGAGATCAAAATCATAGTCGCGAAAACATGTACGCCCAATGCTAAAAACACTGTAGGTGGCCGATGGACCAACAGGTGGCGGTAGTGTGTAAACGTCAAACACGAACAAAAACGACGCGAGCACTGCGGGTGGTCGATTGACCACCTATCATATATTTGAATCGAACGTTAAAAAGTTGGTCGAGGGACGGCAGTGAGAGTGTGACGTCTGTTTGTCTGTGCTAGAAGTTTATGGAAGTTTGTCAATACTACACCATACATAATTTTTAATTTTTACATTATTTTCATAGAAATAAACATTCTTTAAGGTGAAGATGAATCGAAGCCAAAATTCAAATTTTCAAGAGCACGGATCTGGAGAACCGAACACCCGTTTGAGCTGAAAACTTAATCGATTGGTCACCACCAGCGAGTTAATAATCGATTAAGTTTTCAGCTCAAACTCATGTTTGGTTCTCCAGATCCGTGCTCTTGAAAATTTGAGGTTTGGCTTCGATGCATCTTCACCTTAACACAAAAAAATCTTCATAACACACAATTCGACAATAGTTACGACAAACACCGTTTATTCCTTGCAGGTTGCAGTAATATTTGTGCTCCATTAGATAGGAATAGAATCGTATGACACGGTGATCAATTTCACCCGAATTTACGGTACCTCTCGGAAAGGAAGCGGGAACATTATTGTTGTTGTCGTATAGGTATTCATCGAGGTTAATGTATTTTTCTCGTTTTTCACTCGTAAATTTTCCGACTGAGAAAGCAAACATCAGTTAGATTGAGGCTTCTTTCAGTTGACTTGTGGATACTGTTGATTGTTAGCTTTAATTTTTTTTTTTTTCTGAAGAGATTACATACTCAATTCTGGTTAGTTGGTGAAGTGCTGGGGTAATATTGAAACATTTTACCTAGGATATATTGGTTCATCTCCGTCCAAGACGTACCTGCAAAAAAAGAGAATATAGTTAATTATAGTTTTTTGAAGCAATACATTCTTGGAAAGGGCAATCACGCAGACCAAATTTTGCTATTCTCAGACTACCAGTTACCTTTTTATTTCCTAGTTGATGTTGAAGCAGACGTTGTTCTAGCGATAAAAGCCCATCTCACAAGTAGAGTTTCATATTTCTCGGGAGCACATAAATGTACTGACGAGCCTTCAACAAAACCGTCTCTCAGCTCATCGGAATCCTAGTGTGCTGCGCTAGACGGAGGCTCACAAACATTATAAAATCGCGCGCTAGGTGATGTGCTCTCGGGGTGATTTGTCTCATGCGCTGCTCGGCGCTACGGCTCACGATCCGTATCCATGTTGTGAAACAACTACTTAGTAACGAAGAGCTTCTACAACTATTTTCACTTTACTTTGCAGGTGTCTAGATGGTCTACATGATATGGTCGAAAACTCGCGATCCAAGGGTTACAATTTCGATCCTCGTTGAAAACTTTTGTAATCACTTCAATGAATGCGCTGAATTTTAAACAGCACATGTGACGGAGCGCATGAGACCGCAGTGAGACACATCTCAAGAAAAACGAGGCGCTCCAAAAAGGTCTCACTATGTACAGCGCTCCCGTGCGCTTGCAGGCAATGAGGCTCCTGCACCTAAGGCTACAGCACGTACACAGTAACTCTATTTATCAGGCGAACGAAACGTGAAAAACACGCGCAGTGCACACCGAGACTCGAAAAAATGATGGTAGCGCGAATCCACGCGTTAGAAAATTAAAAACACTGTCAACCACGCAGAAAGTTTGCTACGATTCTTCTCGCTCACCAAAACCCTGAAACCGATAAAAAATTGACGTATCGCCTTAAATTTAAACTTAATTAAGAACCTAGTGAAGAACGATTTTATATTGCAATTTTAGTGTTTTAGTGTTACCGCAGAAAGCCACGCAAATGACTGTTGTTATTTTTTCTCGTCGTTGGCAAGTTATCTTACAGTTAAAAAAAACGTAGTTTCATATTTCGTGTGTAGTATCTGTGCCTCCCTCCCAGGTTACCTCTAGAACCAGCTTACTGTTGTGTGCAATGAGCTCAATTTTTCTACATCTCCGTTGCAAAAAAAAAAAATCCGTTTTACATATAAGCTTCAGCATTCTGGAAATTTAGTTCCCAAAATTCGTACAAATGCAAACAATACTGTTTTAAGTGTCTTAGCATTAAGTAGCATATTCTAGCATATTCACTGCATTATGATTTCACATGTTTTTGAGAATGCTCTACTCGTGGTGCTCGGTGATGATGATTTCCCTTATAAGAATTCACTACAGATAACAGTATACATTAGTATAGTGTCCGACAAAATTTATTGAAAAAAATGGTAACGTTTCTTAAGGAATTTCTTAGAAATTTCAGCCTGGCTATTTTTTCTTCAGATATGTGGCAGAAATTCAACCTAGTGTTAAAAAGTCCAACAAAATCGAAAAATTGGTTTTTATTCCTTTTTTTATTATTGTTTTTATATATTGTGAAATTTGTTCATTCTTTCAAAGTGAATTTCCCCTGAAGGACAGCCATTTCTTCTATGCCTACTTTTTAAACACAAATTTATTCTGTAATATGAGTAGAAGCATTAGCCGTAGAACGCCAATGTCGCGACTGTTCGTGTGACCAACATCTAGTTTGCCACGCTCTGACAGCTTGAGTACCGGGTCTATAAGTGTCGAATCAATTTTTTCGACCAAAAGAAATCATTATCTACAACATGGTACTGAACAAGCAATCAAAAACTTCAACAGTAAGTAATCATAAAATAATTATATTTTGTGATAACAGCGCCACTAACGTTCTACTACTAATATTCCTATTGTAATATGTTACCAGGCCCAATTAACAAAAAACTAAGTGGGGTAATTCGGGGCATTATGCACACATTAAGCAAATGCTCCATAAAATGGCAATGTTTTTAATTTACCCCCGCCAGTTTTCAAGTTTGATGTTTGATGTACGACCTGCTACCAGAGTTCACTAATTTGCTTTAAATTTGCTGATATGTACAGGCCAACTTCTGTCTACTCCATCACCAGTGCATTGATGGCGATAGACTATGGATTTCACTGATGGGATAAGTTTAACCTTAAATTAAGCAAACAAACTGGTACCATAATTTCGGGTGCAATTGATCATTTTTAACGGTTTTTCTAGTCTGTTTGCTATAATGTTGACAATGCCAAACAACAAACTGCAGGAGAATAAGTACGAAGGTGAGCCTCATCGACTCATGTACCGAAATTTTCTAACAAATGTCATTTTAGTGTTAACAAATATCTCTAAAATAAAAAATCAGGGGATCTCATTTCGGGGTGAAATTGATCACTTGTCAATGCCATTATTGTTAATTTTCAAAACAATTCTACATGATAAATTTGAGCTCCCTGAATCCGCATATGCTTATCAAATTCTTAACAATACAATATTTATATAAATAATGAATGATTAAATTTCAAGAATTACGCGGAAAACGCCTAAATGTATGTAATTTCCTAAGGAATTCAATGATATCTAACAGAAATTCAATTATATCAACCATATGAGCTAATTGGTACGAGTTTTGGTGATGAAATCTGGTTTGGGAATATATCTTAAGCATCCTCACAAACCTTCAGCTTTAAACCATGTTCAAATCCTTGTTTAGAACTAGAAGTTCAAGGATGTTTGTCAACACTGCACCGTACATTCTTTAAAGCAAAATACTTCACAACACATAATTCGACAATAGTTACGACAAACAACGTTCATTTACTGCTGGTTACATTGATATTTGTGCTCCATTAAGAATAAATAAAATCGTGCGATACAATGATCAATTTCACCCTTCTGATCAATTACACCCGATTTTACGGTAATTTATCAGTAGAGTAAGGTGGGGCAAAAGTTCGACCTTAGTGGTATAATCAAATTTTCCAGGTAAACAAGAGCAGTTAAAACAAAACAAATACCATACAGTGAACCTTCAACATATTGGCTATAATTTTGCTGAACAAACTTGTGTCCAAATATTTACCCATTTTTAGTTATAACAGTTTCAAAATTTATCGCCTTATTCGAACTTTTGCCCCACCGGTGGGGCAAGAGTTCGAATCTAGTGTGGGGCAAAAGTTCGTTGGATAAAACACAAAATATCGATCCTTTTATGACAGGCATACTTTACACCAGCCTTAAACTGAAGTTTGCCTAAAAATACACACTAAAATTTCATCAAAAAATTGCCCAAAACCGGGTTAATAGTAATATACTCAAAAATAGCAGTTTTTCGCAAAACTTAGTGGAAATGTAAAATTTTGGTGACAGTTTTCACACGATCAGACAAATTTAACTAAATTTGAAGATAATATGTGGATTTTAGGCAATTTGAATTTTTTTCCGTGATTTTATACATGGGTCGAACTTTTGCCTAGATCTAGAGCTTATGATCTAGAGTGCGATGTCGCATCACTGCTGTTGGTTGTCAAATCAAGGTGATATTGATTAATTGACTCATTACGCGTGGTAAAGATGGACAAATTATGGGTGAAATTGTGAAAAAAATCCACGTGCTATTATGCAAGACGAGCGCTTTACCAACTAAGCTACCGAGCCACTTGGTGACCCAATAACTGAGTTGGTTACATGTTTAGAATTCAAATCCCTACAGACCACGCGGACCCCTTTCATAACCCATATCCATCCATCTCATATCACTACACACACGGAAAAAGCGAGTGCGATTTATTTAGCGTTGAAATTTTTTGCCTATCGTACCTACATCGCTTCCACAACAACTGTATTGTGGAAGAGTAAAGATGTGCGAAGGCTATAAACTTGTCGTTCTCACTCTAGTGACGACATCACTACTACAGAGATGCAGTAACACTCTATTATAAATTGATACTTATATTGAGCTGTTCGGTAATCCAACGATTGATCGAAGTAATGAGTTAATTAATTTAATAACCATGCAGATTGGATTACCGAACAGCTCAATATAAGCAAACAATAAGAACGCCAAATAAAATATTCAGATTACACATTTCATCGAATAAAGCGATAAAACTAGCTTTTATCAAACTTAATTTTCCCGACCATTATGCCCTGGTGCAAAAAATACAAGAATATCGTACAACATATCAAGCTGTCCAAAACAGGGGAACAGGAGATGCTTGACCAAAATTGTAAATTGCCCAAATTTAGTTTGAATACGGTACAAAATACTTTCATACTTCAAAATTATGATTATATTCGATCATGCTTGCGTGTTCCAATATATTTTGTCTTTTTCGAAATAATTACTAGTTAGGCTTAAATTATAGGCGATACGTCAATTTTTGTGCAAATTTCGAAGAAAACATAATTCTCCATAATAGCTTTATTTTCTTCTAATACATCGATGATTGGACCATAATTTCTCAATTTTTCGACTTTGTCCGACATTGTGTGCTGAGGTACTGGAGATATCGATACTGGGGGTTCTCCCACTATTCAAGAATTAGCTACGTTTCTGCCCAGATTTTTCAAGAACTATCAACGAAACGTATTTTTAAAATGTCTCTTGCCTTCGAATATTCAGAGGAAATTTGTTGAAGAACCCCAGAAAAACTTTTGCTTCCGAGATCAACACAACGGTTGAAGAATTTGTGAAGAATCATTTAGCAAAATAGCTGGGAAGGTAGGAGTGAATTATTAAGCTGATTAAAAAATAAATGGAGAATAGTAATCTTCCTCAAAACATTTCTTTAGGAATAGTTTTATCAATTTTAGGCAGAATCTACATTCTGGGATTGAAGTATTGTGCAATTCCAGGGCGGCATTCTTAAAGGCCTTCTGGCAGAATTCTGGGGAGTCCATAAGTTAAGGACGGAATTCGGATAGATTTAAAGGATAATTTCTAAATAATATTCTGATGAAGGAGAAACAACAAAATGTTAAAGCAGGTAGAAACAACAGATGGACAACAAAAGATAAGCGGATATTTATAATCTTTTCTCTAGAGGTGTAAAAATTAAAAAAATTTAAATCCTCTCTAATTTATAAAAAAAATTCTCGAGGGCCATCAGAATACTCTTTAGAAATTACTCTAGATGTGTATCGGAATTCTGTCCTTGACTTTTGGACTTCCCAGAATTATAGCAAAAAGCATCAAAGAATTCCACCTTGGAATTGCACAAACTAACTACAATAGAAAAAACGTAAATTGTAGAAGTTTAGAAAAATTCCATAACTTTTATACGTACGTCTCTAAATCCATAAGGAATTCCTCAATAAATTTGCAGTAATAAAAAAATTCCCTTTAAAATTTGAATCCAGTTAACACTTACGTTACGAATTATACCATATATCTTTGGTAATGTTTTATAAAAAAATCATTCAATAATTTCGCGTTCAACTTTTTCAGTTCTACTACAATAAATATAAAAGTCCAAACTAATAAAATCAATACAAATCTATGCAAACTACGAATTTTGTAAAAACCATGATTATGATCGACATTCTGTAGAACAAGAATTTACCAGACCCCCTCCTGAAAAAAGTCCTAGCTACGCCAATAATATTCGCTTACATATACTGTAGTTGAAAGTATAACTCTCCTATTGGGATGGATCAAAATTTAAAAATGTTTTCAATCTCATCTCCCATATCTTTTTACTATCGATACAATAAAATTAGTGTTCCGTGAAATTTTCAGCTTTTTCGGTAGAGATTAAGAGGTGGCCTAAGGACAATATAGGTTTATATGGAAAATACTATGGAGAAATTTTGAAAAATGTTCCAAACAGGTTTGAACTGTAATGTGAGTACAAACTAAATATTTCATAGTTTAAACTCCTTTAAACCTTAATGAAGGATGTTGCAAAAGCAGCAAATCCTTTTAGAGATAGTTTCGTATGGGATTTTTGTAAAAGTTTTTAGGGTTATAATCTCATATGGAGCTTGATAATAACAATTAAATTCATGAATATCCCTTCTCCCATCCGTCATATTGAATTGTTTTTTTTTAGCAACTTTCTTTGGTTTGAAGAGTGAGTTTTCACCATGAGATAATAAGTTTTTACTCACATTACAGTTATATCGTGTTTGGAACATTTTTCAAAATTTCTCCATATCAATTTCCATCAACCTACCTTATCTTTGGGCCTTTAAATCACCACCGAAAGAGCTGAAAATGTTACCGAAAATTATTTAAATGGTAAGGATGGTTAAGAATATATGGAGATTGGATTCCAAACTTTGTTGAAACTGTCTCATATGAGTAGATGAAAAAAGCGAATTTAGTACTTAATTTTGCGTATTACAAAGGGTACAAGTTCTAGTGGAATTAAATGGTAAACCATTTAATTCCACTAGAATTTGTATTCTTTATAATACCATTTTATTCCACTAGAATTTGTATCCTTTGTAATACGCGTATTTCGACTTCAACTGTAAGGCCGTCTTCAGTGTCGTGTACTAGACTCAACTTGAAGAAAACCATCGTATGCACACATTATAAATTCAAACTAGGTATAAACGTAATTCCCTACCGATTTTTTTATGTAAACTTAAAATTTAAGAGCTATTAGGTACATTCCATCCTTCTTTTGTTGAAACTTTAAATGCTGAAAGGTACATCCCGGGAACGATTAGTAGGTACCAAGTTGAACAGCCATGTATTGCCGTTGTCTCTATTGAGTAGCGTCGTAGACCTGTTTGCAAATTTCCAGACTCTCCGCCACATCCTGTTTTCAAGGAGAAGAAAAATTTCTCAAAATTTTGATATTGGCCGTCGTAATTGTATGTCCTTCTGAAAAGATATGTTCTACCACCTTAGATTTGAAATCGTATGACATCCCCTTGTCTATCGTCTTCTGAGCTTTTCCTATTTCCGCTAAGTGTTCCTTGAATCTAACCTCGAGAGACCGCTTTGTTGGACCAACGTAGGTCTACAGTGGGAACAGCTGATTTTGTAAACACCAGCCTATGTCTCATATGGATTGACTATGAATTGGGAAGTTTGTATTCTCATAAAAATGTTTATAATCTTTAAGTACATATCTGCATGCCATATTCATTTAGCACCCCACACAGTTAACTCATTTTGATTCTTTAGATTATCAATAGATATACAGTTGAGCCCAATTCACGTTTTGCAGTTGCTATTTGGCTAGAAAGTTTACATAGAGGCTGTCATGCATTATTTTTCAATATAGGACTTCAACAGTTTCATTTTTTTCACAACATTTTCCAACAAAGTTTGTTAATTTTTATATTCGGAGCAAAATATGCATAGAAACAATTACAAGAATGTTGCGATGAGAAAAGGTATTGGTTCGAAAACTCATATGCTTCACACTTAACACAGTAATTTTTCACCTTTAGCATCTCTCAAAAGATACGTGCTTACCTTTTTCATACCAATATTGCAAAAAACTTAACCCTCTCTTATTTGGCTACGGGTAGCCAAATCTGTGGAGCTATGACGTTTGTTCTAGGCAATCAATTAATAATAGTAGCCAAAAAATATCGTTGCAATTTTTCATTGTCTTCTAGTTCTACTCTCCACTGTTATTAACTGAGAGATTTCTTTACCAAAAAAGTAATTTTCGTCAAGGAACGTTTGTTAGAACCCATGCTCAATACACCTAAATGACTCGCGCCACCAACCGCACGAAGCTCATTCGCGTCCGAGTTCATTTAATTTCAGCTAAGAGTTGAAACCATCTCTTGCAGAAAAAAAAAACAGTAGCTCTGCTTGGTTACCATCGATCCGAAATCTTGCAATCAAGGCAAGAGCAATGCACTTCCTATCGTAGATATGGTCACTCCGGTAACAAATCCTCCATCCACCACCAAAACCAAGTAGCTGACAGGATGAAAAAGCCAGAGACAGAGGAGGAATGAAATTCCCTTTAGGTGATATTTAATTAGAGATAGCATTTATCTCTGTTGGCTTCAGACGCTCTGCCCGAATAGGTGTTAGCCCACTGTCGCTCAGGTTGCCGACAGTGTAATGACAAGCAAGCTTTATTGCAAATTCCCCCGGATTATGGTAGTCTTTCTGGATGAAAAGGGGGTATCATATTTCACCGGCACAATCAAAGCGATGATGCTTTGGAATTTCGTGCAGTTATAATACAGTTGCAAAAGCATTCGATGACATTCTCTGGAATCCCTCAATTTGCAACTACGGCCAACCAATTAATCGAGAACGTGGCCACAATCGGTTCAAATCCCAGGAATTCTCTTCACCAGCAGAAACCATCGTCCGATGGTCATGTTGAATTTATTGAATTGCGTTCTCAACTTCAATAACACGACCTTTTCAAGCTCCCTTGCTTTCAGGTGGACTCCAATTGCAGGTGGCCTGTCTGACTGACTAGCTATCGGGTCCCGGCAATGACCTATCCGGTGTGGTTTGGCTACCGAACGGACAGCAAGAACCGCAAAAAGGGTTTACCAGTTGCAATATCTGTCCCATTACCTGATGGAAGCAAATAAACTTTCATCAGCGATGAGCTAGCGAATGGTCCTATCGGGGGTAACGATAACAAGGACAAGGGCCCTAGCCATGCATGGAGAACCATCGATATGCAGGCGTGTGTTTGCGAGTTACCAAGAAGGGAGATAAAGCTTGTCGGGCGTTTGTCTCTGCGAACCAGTGCAGTAAAACCTCCATTTGCGTAAATTGTTTTTACGAAATTTCTATATACGTTACATCATGTAAATGGATTTTTATTAATACAAAGCATTTTAATAATAGAACTATAAGAGCTATAGGTATTGTCTCGCGTAGCGTTTCGCGGGTTTCATGGGTAACCTTCAACAGTCGTTGCACTCAGATTTTGGTAAAGTAATTGAAAAAGTTCATGAAGGTATCAACTTTGTTCATAATCCTCCGAAAGATCACTGGTTGCGTTTGTAGAATCAAAGAAGTTCTTGTGTAATCCTAAACGTTCAATAAACTTATAATTTGACAGTATATACTCTCAAAGAGGCTTAGATGCTCATAAACCTTCGATAGATTAAAAGCTACACTTGTAGATCTGAAGGCGTGGTTTCCACGGGTTTCGTGGCTGACTTAGAATCCCTAGACAAATACGTGTATAACTGAACAAGCTTTGTCAAACCAGTCTTATTAGTAATTTATTAGATATTATTCTACGAATTTCTTAGAGACTAAATTTCTGAAACAAAACGTGAAATTCTGTTTACGCACCCCCATCAATTACGTAAATGGATCTTCGGTAGTTCCAGGACTCACTTCATAATGTACTTTATAATCAACGATTATTACATGACCTCGCACGCATTCTCGGAGTGAGAAGGTTCGAGAGTCGATGTACAGAGCGGGACACGTTGAACATGCCACGGAAATCCGCATCTAGTTCCACTGGCATCAGTACCTTTCCGAACAAGCCGACCGGAAGAGGCAAATGTTTGTAAATTGTCTGCGGACTGGGACTGGATTGTTACCATTTGATGCCTGATGATGATGGAGGTACCTCTCTACATGGATTGCGTAGACACCGTCGTAGACCGACCAGCCAGCGCAGTAACACAGAACGATGATTGTGTGGTTGGCCTGGCCAGTGTATCCTGATGGGAATCATAGATCATCTGTAATTTGTGGACGAAGACAATTTCGGATAGGTGATTTCGGTTGGTTGGTGTGCAACCGAAATGGTCCTTAATGGGAGTGTGAATTTTCATTGATACGAGTTGCTTAAAGGGGTGAATCGAATGGCAAATTGAGTACGTTCAATACATGGTTCCTGGAGATGAATATTTTACCACTTCAACTTCGAAATTATATTAGCAAGCTCAAAATTCTACTCAAAGGTTTATCAATACATGCACAGGCGTGCAAGACAGGTTTTAAACAAAAAATGTCTTCATGAAGGTTTGACTTATTTCTCAAATTTTGGCGCCACGTGTAAACCATTACCGAAAGAAAGTAAAAAATAATAATTACAAGCTGGCATGTGTATCAGTGATGCGTTTAGGGAATCTATCTGCGAAAATCATGTGAACGACATCATCCATGTTTTGCCGTAAATTGAATTAAAATCAAATCCATGTTTTTGCTGTTAGACATTTTTCATTTTTTTTTTTTTTGTAAACACACGTTTGAGAATTTCAAAATGCTAGAACAGCACTTGCAATGGAGTAATATGCAATAAAAATGGAAAATTCCTTCATATAATTTAAGACCAGAGGGCTAAGCTTTTTACAGTAGCAGGTCAAGAACAACAAAATTACTCGAAGGTTCAGGTTTCTGATGTCACTTTTACATAGGATAATTGCCAAACACCTACCTAGAATCGCAGTCAAATCTTGCCTACTCTTAAACAATCAGAACTTGAAAGAGTCATGTAAAATTGTGGAATCAATCACTCTTATCAGTTTCAAATACCTGGAATCGCAGTTGATGATGATCATGATGAGAAGATCTAGCACGGTCACTTAGCCCGCCTGTAGTGGGCTGTTTCTATTGCAATTTGAACAATCAAAACATTGCACGCAAATAAAACCGTTCCGAAAAATACGAACTTCACAAAGTATTCGTAAAGCCTGCGAGCCTGGATGGATTGTTGTTTTTTGTTCCGCTATTCTTTAAAACAGGAACACTATTCATGATGGTATTTCGGACGCTGTGATTTTTATTACCAATACCATTAGGAAATTCTCTATCATCTATGCGGGTCATTTTGCACAAAACATTTCAGTACATTTTGTGTAAAATTTGGCTAGTATAACGTGCAGATGTAGCAATAATAATCACACTGATGAAAACAAATACTGCACAATCCGAAGAAATGCAGCTGAAACTCAGTGATGTAGGAGTCTACCTACTGGGGAATATTGTCATTTCAGTAGCAAATCAGGCTGCCATCAAGCATCCATGGAATTATAAAAATTCTTTTGTTTGAAAGACTGAAATGGGATGGGAGAACTCCAAACTTAAAAAAAAAACATACGTAAATCCATAACTGGGAGAAGTTATCATTGCAAAATAAAGATTATATAATCACATGCAAGATAATGCATTGGAGGATGCCACAAAAAATATGGAGAAAGCCCATCTCTCTACACAACATGTTATAAATAGGTAGTAGGCATCTCCACTCTTCCCATCGATGTAGTATTAGTAGATAGATAGATTAGTAGCTCTAGATAAATTTCACTACCTCTCTTCTTTTCGGTAATTTTTACTTAAACCGTTAACGTATTCCTCAATTGTGCTGAAATACCGGAATTGTTATCAATAGTTACGTTCTCATTAAATCAACATAGTTGGGGGAAAAAAAGTATATGGTGAGGATCCAGAAAATATGTTCCGGAACCACAATTTACATGTTTGGTTTAAAGTATAAATTTTCAAACCTTTTTTCCTAGAAATCAAAACTCGACCCATTGACATGTAGTTTTTTCTACATGAGTTTGATTGGAGAAGCCAAGCAAATAATTTTGGGCAGAAATATAAATTTTTGATTGCGCTCATTTGTGCAGAAGTATAATTTTCTTATTACACTCTAAATTGATTTTAATTTTTAAAATCGTTAAATTCCCAATTTTTTATACTATTCGTCAATAGACGGATTTCACACCAGCTTGAAACGCGATTGGCAGCACCCATTCAGAATTCAATGAAACTTTCTGGATGCCAAAAGTATGTGAAACTAGGATAATTTGCATATTTTGTTTTTTTTTCAAAATCGATCTAGACTAACATTTGGAAAGGGTCAAAGTTTTTTTTTTTACTTTTTTTATAAACCCGTATTGTATGTATGTATGTAAGTGTAACCACTCATTGTTGCAGGGCACAGCCGTTAGACAGTAGACTGTCCTCTTTATATGATGATATCCAGCACATTGTTCCAGTTCCTTGTTATATTTTGAAAATTGCTTGAGGCACTTCAAAATTACAACATGGATACTAGCCACCGATCTACCGGTCTTACATCGTATAAAAGGATGTCTCAATGAATGGGGTGAAAGAACCAACCATCAATCCACAATATGTTAGTGATAAGGAGTTGGCAATTCCACTCTCCTCGTCCATTATGCTTCATTCGGGTTGGTTCATATATGACAAGATATATTTGTTAATATTTGACTTACCACCTGATTTAGTATCAATGAAACAGTGAAACAATTAAATAATGTATGCTTGAAATAAATATTCATAATTAAATGTGGAACAATTTCACCAAATTAGCAGCAACCGTTGAATGTCGTTGTCCTATTTGTCAATGCTGAGACACTAGTTGAATCGAAAATCGTAGTTTGTTTTACTCCGCAAACAAACCTGTTCGGAAACCGTCGAAGTTGAAGAAAAAATCCGTGAAATCTGCCACTTCAAAGCAGATCAAAGCTGCAATTTTATTTTAGGAATTAGTTTTACAAATTATTATTTCCATTATTTGCAACTTACAGTTAGTTTCTTCGTTTCCCTCCTGCGAATGACTTTCACTTTCTCCTTTTATTTCACGATTTACAGCTCTTAACTCCTGCGTTTAGTGTAAATTTTTGTCAAAATATATTGCTTTTTATTTAGATAAGTTGAACTTACCCTTTTCTGTTTGCATGTAATTTTAATGTAGTGTCGTAGCTTCAATCAATTCAACATGTGTGTTCTAGCTCTAAGTAGGTAAGCATTACAAATTATAATAAAGTTCAATAGTTTTAAATAATAAATTCCAACTTTATACCTGATCAGTAGTTATTATATCGCCCACTTCTAGCTTAAACTTCTCAAATTTCAAATAAAATAGTTAACTGTAAATAAATTCAATCTATCTTAATCACGCGACTTCTAATTTTTTGCCCGTAATCTTGTTTGACGTTTTGCCTTTCCCTTCCATCACATTTGTTCCTCCTTCAAATTTCCTTCGTCGGCCGGCAGTGGTGCCAGAGGTGCTGGTCCGAACAGTTCCCCGGCCCGTAACTCTGGTCCTTCGTTCACATCTGGTCCAGTGTTACTACAACCTATTTCCAGCACAGCCAGCTTCACTGTCGCGCGTTTGAACAAGCCACCCTTTGTGCGTACCCACGCTTGGCGCACTCTGCCATCACTGGAAACGATTGGCGCCTCCACGATTCCTCGTACCCATGATTTCCGGTTCAAACCTTCCACAACGTATACTAGATCTCCTGCTTTCAACTGACGTTTCTCTTCAAACCATTTGGTCCTCTGGTTAACCGTTGGAATGTACTCATGGATCCAACGCTTCCACATTTCATCCGCAAGATATTGCGATCTTTTGAAAGAATCGCGAAGAGTTGCAGACAGGTTCGTTGTTGGTGGAGTTGCATTGGGTTCATTAGGAGAAACACCTCGCAAAAAATGATTGGGTGTGAGCGCTCCTATCTCTACGGACTGTTGGGAAACATATGTGAGAGGACGTGAATTTACCATATCTTCAGCTTCTATAATCGATGTTTGCAGAATTTCGTCCGTTAGTCGTCGTCCATCATTCAACACTTCGAGAGCTTCTTTGATAGACCTTACTAATCTTTCCCAAACCCCCCCCATGTGTGGTGCTGCTGGGGGGTTGAAAGTCCATTTAGTTCTGGCTGTCGTGAATTCCTCAGCACAATCAAATCCGATGTTAGATACAGATGATAAAATTTCCTTACTCGCACCTTTCAAATTTGTACCGTTATCAGAGAAATATTCACATGGCGAACCCCGTCGGCAGACAAATCTTCGTATTGCCATCAAGCAGGCCTGTGTGGTTAGGCTGTACGCAACTTCGACGTGCACCGCTCTTACCACCAAACAGGTGAACAAAACTATCCACCGTTTTTCTACTCGTCGTCCAACTGATACCTCGAATGGTCCGATATAGTCTACGCCGACATAACTAAATGGTCGCAGGTTTGGCGTCAGACGTTGAACTGGTAATGGTGCCATTCTAGGAGGTTGAGGGCGATTACGATGAACTTTACACCAGACACAGTCCTTCATTACTTTCCGTATCACAGAGTTGACTTTCGGAATAAAAAAGCGCTGTTGAAGTTCGTTTTTAACTGTTTCGCGGTAACTATGACCGAACCTTTCGTGGTAGCCTTGCACCATTAATTTCGTGATAGGATGGTCAGCCGGGATAATTATAGGGAATCGCAAATCGAAAGGAAGAAATTCTGCTCGCTCTGATCGCCCTTCCATACGTAACAAACCGTTTTCATCAACTAAAGGAGTCAACTTATAAATCGGACTTGATTTTTCGATTGTCATCCACTCATCCACTGGTCGCTCTTTATTTCGAATCAAGACTTTCAACTCGTCGATGTATGCTTCAGCTTGAGCTATTTTCAGCAAATATTGCTCTGCTTTCAAATACTCAGTTTGCTGCAAAGGAAGGCGAACTGAGCGGATTGCATGTCCAATTAGTCGAGCTTGCGTAGTTGTAGCCTTCAACGTTTCAATGGGAAGTTGTTGAGCTTTCCTTTTCAGATTTGTAATAAAACGGAACAATACCGCTACGGTTCGTACCAGTACTGTCCATTTGGAGAACCGACGAACATCGATCAAGACGTCTGGTACGTTGATGTTATGCAGAAGTAAATTGGCACGCAGTTCCTGCATAGTATTCGCGGGTGGCAAGTTCTTTTTAGGCCACTCTTCCTCCTTTTGGTACAAGAACGGTGGACCTCTGATCCATGAGCTATCCGAAAGTAATTCTACATCGTTTCCCCATTTAGTCAACTGGTCGGCCGCATTCATTTTCGAGGGTATCCAATTCCATTCGCTGAGTTTGGTCAGGCTCAAAATTTCACCAATCCGAAATCCAACAAACTGCCTATTTCTTTGATCGGATCGAATCCACGAAAGGACTGTTTGCGAATCTGTCCACATAAACTGTTTGTCGATGGTATAGCTGTGATTCTCGTGCACTGTTCGTGCTAAACGTGCTCCCAGTACAGCACCTTGAAGCTCTAACCGTGGGATCGATAACTGCTTTAATGGTGCAACTTTGGAACGACTCATAACCAATACACACTCGATTTGACCTTGGATGACCGCCCGAATGTATGCCACACATCCGTACGCAGTTTCACTGGCATCTGTGAAAATATGGAGCTGGAGATTCTCAATTTCGTCTGACCTGTTTTTTCCGAAGTAGCTTCTTGGAATTTTGAACGTCTCAATATCGTGTAGCCGCTTTGACCAACGTTGCCATTTTTGAAAGGACTCATCGTCGATACATTCGTCCCATCCACATCCCGTCCGCCAAAGATCTTGAACTAACATTCTTCCGCGCACAGTGCATGGAGATAACAGACCCAAAGGATCAAAAAGAGCCATTACACGACTTAGAACCATTCTTTTTGTAGGATGATCACTTTCTCCATCTCTTTGCTGGATGCCTGCAACAGATGAAGCAGCAAAGGAAAATACATCGTGTAGTGGTTCCCAAACGATGCCCAAAACTCGTTCATATTCGTTGTCTTTATCGTGGCTGAAGTGCACTTTCCGGCATGCTTCTCTCTCGCCCATATCTTCCAAAAAAGCTCTGGAATTGGAGACCCAATTTCGGATACAAAACCCGCCTTTGGCGTGAATGTATTGTACTTCCTTTGCTCGTTTGATCGCTTCATCAACAGTGTTTGTACTATCAAAATAGTCGTCTACATAATGGCGCCTTATAATCGCATTTGTCGCTTCAGGGAACTCGGTCGTGTACTGTTCAGCATTTAAATTTTTGACAAATTGTGCTGAACTAGGAGAGCACGTTGACCCGAAAGTTAGGACATCCATGACAAATATCTGCGGATCTTTATCAGGATTTGTGCGGAACAGAAAACGTTGTGCCGATTTATCCTCTGGTCTGATCCGTATCTGATGATACATTTCGGCAATATCTCCACCAAAGGCGACGGGCCTTTCTCGAAAGTGACTAATCACCTCAGGAAGTGAAACCAACATGTCTGGTCCTTTTAGCAATTCTGAATTTAGCGACACGCCATCAACGGATGCGGCTGCATCCCACACTAAACGAATTTTGTCAGGCTTCCGAGGGTTCAACACCACATTTAACGGCAAGTACCAAACATTAGAAGACGGTATTTCTGCTATTTCCTCTGTTGTTGCCTTATGTGCGTAGCCTTTGGCTTGATATTCTTCGATCTGCATAAGCACATTTTCCTTCAGCAACGAATTTTTCTCTAGTTTACGCTCCAGCGCTTTTAGCCTACGAAAGGCCATTGGGAAACTATCGGGAAATTGTCGTACATCTTCTCGCCAAAGCAGCCCAGTTTGGAAGCGATCCCCGATTCGCACTGTTGAGTGATTCCAAGCAACAGCACCAAAATTTGGTAAATTTTTTAATTCATTTTTTTCTATTGAGCTGAAACTTTGCACAGTTTTCTAGTTCCATCTAAATCGTCATTTTCCGATATCAAATCTTCAAGTTGAGTCACGACTAACTTTTCAAAAGGGTGTATGTGAAAATGGTTCAAAAATATTCAAAATGCTCCACAGCAAAAACGGTTCGTTCGATTGTTAGACAACTAAAGAAACAAAGTTAGACAACTAAATAAAGATTCCAAAAAAAATACACACAGTAAAAAAATTTTTTTTTGCATTTAAAAACATAATTTTTGACACAAAAACTCAAATATCTCAAAACCCTATCGGAATACCAACGTAATTTTTTGAGGGAAAACGGTCCATTATAATAGCTATCTACCATAAAAATTTGGTGATGGTAAACCAATAAACAAAAAAGTTATGACATTTCAAACATGTCACAATTTTCACATTTAGTAGAAAAAAAATTTTTTTTTCGGTGTAAATTATTACGGGAACCGCAGTTTGTTGCTGATTTTATTGTTAAGGGCCTTGCGTGAATTAAACAAGTCGTTTTCATGTATTCATTAGTATTATGTATATTATATGTATAAATATTATGTATATGTATAAATATTATATGTATATGTATATATGTATAAATTAAAATGAATTAACAGATTACACGAAAATAAATTTTTTTTTACCAAGATATTTTTTCAGAGTATGATCGATGAGTTTCTAAATGTTATATATAAACTTTAAAAGTTTTGGATTTGGGTATGCGTTATGAGATCATGAAAACATTTTATTAATACTTATTTATTTATTTATTGTTATTCAATTTTTTTACAATATCGAACACTTTTGCATCATTATCAGTACAGTTCGAGTATAGTTTTGCTTTAATTTTATTTTCTGACAATGGAATGAAACAGTGAAATTTTTGGGTTCCTTGGATCGTTTTCGCGTTATTATATTGCTCGCTGAGCTCTGATGCCGTTAATTCGTACTCTTCAGTAGTAGTAAAACAAAATGATAATTTTGTTAAATCTTCTTCTTTTCTGCGATTCGCCCAATCAAATAGTTCTTTTACAGTTTTAATTGGATGCTCACGTTTTTTGGCTAAACTTGCTCTTGTGGCCATGCGCTTTATGGTTCCTCCAATAGCATCACAAGGACCTTTGCCATGTGACGTAGCAAAGAAATGCCATTCTGCATCAATTCCGTACTTTGATTTGAATTGACATAGGCTCGAAGAATTCTGCTGCTCCATCAGACATGAAATATATCTTTCTGATTTCTTTATCCTTATCAACGCGTAAAAAGTTAATCATTTTGGCAATGAACAAATTTACAGATACTGAGTCGTGTCTTAAATCTTCGGAAATTACAATAAAACTAAAATGTTCAATTTGCCTACTTCCATTGAAATAAATAACGAATGGATGAATTGTAGCTTGTTGTACGTTACAGTGATGGGACTGCACTTCATCTTGCAATACAAAGCTATAGTTTTCAGAAAAATCACAAATGACTAAAAATTCACCATCTTGTAATGTATTTTTCGTATTTTTTAAAAAGCGGGATTGCTCTGTTTTAATAAAGTCGTGAGGAATTAAACTTTCTAATTTCAAGCGAAAAAATGACACAAACTCATCTACAGGTTTAACAATAGTTTCTAGGTCACACCTATCCGTGGTCACCCATTGCTCAAATGATAACTGCTCAATATAATTTTCTTCAAACTCAGCGAATAAAGTATTTTCCAATGATGAAGAATCTGGACAATCCGAACAAGATCGTAGATAGCAATTTGATGTTGTATTTTCACACAAAAGACTACCAGTTAACATTTTAATATCCTTTGATAAACTGATTCTTTTCAAACTATGTAAGATTAGGTTAATATTTTCGTGTGTTGTGCACACACAAACATTATGTGTTCCTGAATTGGATAGAAGCTTGCATTGCCTTGGACGAAGGCTTGCATATGAGGAAAAACCTACCTTAATATTTTCGTTAATTTCCTTGAAGCGTGTATACGCTTCTTTCAAAGTAGTCATCATTAATCGTTTTTGGATTGCTTGACGCTTTCCATCTTTTTTTACAGATACATAATCTTTTTGGCCAGGCATAGCTCTACTTACTTCATCGTCTTCAAAATATTGAATTATTTTTTCTTTTGTCTCATCTGTTAATGAAGTACTCGACCTAGCATTTTTGGTTGCAAGACAGTTATTTTTGAATTGTTTTGCCTCTTTTGCTTTTGGCGTCTTGAATAGACCACGAGCTTGGCAGCATCGACAAAATCAATAATTTTTCTTTCCTTGTCGTGGCTAGATTCGAGAACCTTTCCTTCATATTCATAATTACCTCATCGTAGTCTGTATTTTCCACATCCTCAGGTCCTAATTTGAAGAGGTTTCTTCGTACAGCTTCGTTGATTTCACGGTATTTTTTCTCGGGATAATTGACGTAACCCATCTTCGTCCATTTAATAGGAGTCACTTTTTTCCAGCTATCCCTTCGTTGAAGCGTTCGATGTTGACCTTCTGGATGCACTCATCTTCTGATTGATTTGTTGAAACAGATGTCGCTGATGGTACCGTGGCAAGACTATCTGCACTTGGTACTTCTGGTAACTCCTCAGTTGTTGTCGGTGCATCTAGTAATTCCTCAGTTGTTGTTGTTTTCGAACTTCCTGCAACCTGATCCACCGATGATGTACAGATTGCCCGTTTGTCAACGTTTAAACGGCAGGACGTACAAATGCGTAAATTTGTATTCAATGTAGACATTGGAGCATAACCAGCCGCTTTCAGTTTATCTATGGTGCTTTCGGTGAGATCAACAGTTGAGAAAGCGACTACTCATGTTGCTCGTTAGATTTTAATAAACAAAATCACTTTTAAGTTTTTACTGACTAGTTTGGTGTCGTTTGCTTGACTGAAGAAAAATTTTACAATTAAATCTTTTATAACCATAGTGGTAGTATATTTTTAGCTTTTTCGTGAGTATGTTCATGGTATGTACCTATCATGTTTTTGATGTTGTTGAAATTACTCGCTTTCTCCCAAATATGATTAACAAAGTCTATTCTCTACCAAGGCGGGTCTATACCCAGATGTAATCAGATTTTAACTTTGTGGAGAAAACCAGCGCCGAGAAAACCGACCTGCTTTACGTATACTAGATCACCTGAGTATAGACCCGCCTTGTTCTCTACGAGGTAAACTTTTTGCAGGTAAACTAGTCGTTTACCTGTATAGAAAACTTTTTTTGTAGCTTTTGTCTTCAATATTAGATTTCTTATAGGTTTCTTTTATCAAAAGGTTTCAACACTATTGAGAGAATTTTTCTTCAGTTACGTACAATAAAAAATATGACACTATCAAGACTTTAGATCACAACACTGGATCGCGTCTAACTTTCTAATAGATGCTATAATAGTTATGAATAATTAAATAAAATATCATGAAAACAACTTGTTAACCTCATGTGGTACCCTTAACAAAAAATTCAGCAACAAACTGCGGTCCTAAAAAAAATTAACAATGAAAAAAAAAAAATTCACTAAGTGTCAAATTTGTGAAATATTTGAAATGTCATAACTTTTTTGTTCATTGGCTTACCATCACCAAATTTTTATGGTAGATAGCTAATATAATGGACCGTTTTCCCTCAAAAAATTACGTTGGTATTCCGATAGGGTTTTGAGATATTTGAGTTTTTGTGACAAAAATGATGTTTTTAATGCAAAAAAAAAATTTTTTTTTTACTGTGTGTATTTTTTTTTTGAATCTTTATTTAGTTGTCTAACTTTGTTTCTTTAGTTGTCTAACAATCGAACGAACCGTTTTTGCTGTGCAGCTTTTTGAATATTTTTGAACCATTTTCACATACACCCTTTTGAAAAGTTAGTCGTGACTCAACTTGAAGATTTGATATCGGAAAATGACGATTTAGATGGAACTGAAAAACTGTGCAAAGTTTCAGATATTTTTGAAATGGTCGATCAGAATCGACTTGCATGCCTCCGTGGAATCCCTCTGTTGTCTCCTGCAGTATTGTTCGTGCCCGTTGATCCTCAGCAGATTCTGGTACTCCAAACGAAGTGACTCCAACTTCATCCAAAACAAATTGGGCTCGCATCAAATCGTGAAGTTCTTGATTACTTGCTGGTTTGATTGAATGTAGGTTGACAAACGTTTCAGTGGTCGATCGATGTATCTCCGGTCCATATACTGTCCATCCTAAAGCTGAGCGTACAGCGATGGGTTCACCAGGATTGCCAACACGTGATTCTAGTGGCGCGAATAGGTGCAAATTGTTTAGCCCTAGCAATATTTTCGGATCTTCCAATGAATGGTCGGCCACTGGCAGGTCAGAGAGATGTGGATAACGAGCTGTTATTTCGGAAAATCGCACGCATTGCTTCGGCAGCATTAGTTCGGACACTGTACGGGCATCATCCAGTGTGAATTGTTTTTTGCAACCGTTGGCAGACAGCATAAATCTGATTTTGCGTGAACAATTTTCATGTCGCTTTATTCCACCAGTCCAGGTTACTATCAATGGTTCGAGTTCACCGGTCAGCTTCAATCGTTTAGCTACAACTTCGTCCACTAGTGTGCTAGAAGAGCCCTCGTCTAGGAAAGCTAGTGTTTGCAAGCTCAAGTTTCCGGCGAACAATGTTACCGGCACCATGCGAAATATCACTCCACGTGACAGGTTCTTGTGTGCATTACAGCCAACTTCCATCAGCTGAACCGATTCTTCCCTTCGATGAAGCAGATAATGATGATTTCCTCCACAGTCCTTCACGGAACAACGCAGTTTGAAAGTACACCGACTATTTCCATGCGAGTTCAAGCAGAGATTGCATAGCTTTAGTTTTTCTACTGCCTTGATACGCTCAGCCACATTCATACGCTTGAAATCGTCGCAGTACCGAATCTTATGGTCGGTACGTTTGCAAATCCAGCATGGTTTACCTGGGCTCGCCGGCAGCGACATTATTCCTTTCTTTGACTCTGAATTATGCAGATGAATGAACTCTTTTTTCCGGCATTTTTCTTTTCCAGATCGAGCTACATCATTATGCGACCAATCAGTAAAATCGGAAACTTCCGACACATCAGAAACGATGTCCGTCATAAAGTCGGTGAACATTCTGAGCGGGGTGTCATTTTTACCTCGTTTGAATCTTACCCAATCTAATTTGTAGCTTGGAGGAAGTTTTTCTACAAGTTCCTGAACCAACATTGGGTTGTTCAGGTGATCTTTCAACTGAGCAGCTTCTAAATGGTCGCAAAGCTGTTTTACCGTTATTCCGAAGTGGATGAACGACTCTAAGCGATCGACCTTAGGTGGTGAAGCATTGCGCACTTTCATCATCAGCGTTTTCAAAAGTTTTTCCGGTTTACCGAAAAGATTACGCAAATCTCGTATGACATCCGGTACCGCTTCTGGAAGAACCAATCGGCTTCTTACCGCTTCCAAAGCGTCTCCTTGTAAACTGTCTTGCAGTCTTTTGAGATTGTCGATATTCGAGAACCCACAGGCTTGAGTAGTATACTCAAAGCTACTGATAAAAAGGGGCCATATTTCTGGTTCTCCTTTGAACGTCGGGAGGTGCTTCGACACGGCCTGTCTAGCCGCCAGTTGCTCTTTAGTCACTCGAGCTATTTGCAGCCCCGGCCCATTTCTCCTGCTACCATTCAACCCTAGTGAACCGTCCAGAATCGTCCTTCGCTCTTCTTCTAACTCGCTCTCTTCACTGTAATCGTCATCCGAATCGGTTTCTTGTCTCATGTCATTCGTTGAAATCCTTACAGTTCCGGTTTCAGGAACTGGTCCTTTTGAATACGCTCCACGGAAATCTTTTTTCGGTGACGAAGCCGACTGCTTTCGCTGCGTGAGCCAATTTTGAACCTTATCTTTACTGGATTGTACCTCCTGTCTAATTAAGTCTCTTCTCTTAATAAACTCTCGCTCGGCCGCCAGCTGACGATCCAACAGCTCTCTTTCCTGTTTCAGCTGGAGCTCGTGCATTTGTTTCTCCAACTCAAGTTCCTTCTCACGCATTTCCTTCTCCATTCGTAACTGCTTCTCATTCCAAATTCGGGTCATCTCCAGACGTTTCGATCTGAGTGCCATTTGATCCGATAGAGCACTCTCCCTCGCACGTAGTTCTTCTTCTATTTCAGCGACATGTGCAGCGACGGAAGAACCTCCGCTCCGTATCGAATCAACTCCACTCTTTGTAGACCCTTTCTTCGAGGTCCTTTTCTTCGAGACCCGCAAGTATGTCTCGCGAGATTTGGTGCACTCTTGGCAGAACCAATCGGCATTTTTAACTTCATCCGTTACTTCGGCGCATTTGAAATGAGCCCACATCTTGCATTCATTGCAACTCACCATGTTGAAATCATCATCCTCTGGTCCACCACACATCAAACAGGTCGCCAGCCGTTCGTTACCATCTTCTGGAGTCTGGAAAGCCATGCTTTGAGGTTAGGTTTGCGTAACTCTTTGATTTTGTTCGGAAACCGTCGAAGTTGAAGAAAAAATCCGTGAAATCTGCCACTTCAAAGCAGATCAAAGCTGCAATTTTATTTTAGGAATTAGTTTTACAAAGTATTATTTCCATTATTTGCAACTTACAGTTAGTTTCTTCGTTTCCCTCCTGCGAATGACTTTCACTTTCTCCTTTTATTTCACGATTTACAGCTCTTAACTCCTGCGTTTAGTGTAAATTTTTGTCAAAATATATTGCTTTTTATTTAGATAAGTTGAACTTACCCTTTTCTGTTTGCATGTAATTTTAATGTAGTGTCGTAGCTTCAATCAATTCAACATGTGTGTTCTAGCTCTAAGTAGGTAAGCATTACAAATTATAATAAAGTTCAATAGTTTTAAATAATTAATTCCAACTTTATACCTGATCAGTAGTTATTATATCGCCCACTTCTAGCTTAAACTTCTCAAATTTCAAATAAAATAGTTAACTGTAAATAAATTCAATCTATCTTAATCACGCGACTTCTAATTTTTTGCCCGTAATCTTGTTTGACGTTTTGCCTTTCCCTTCCATCACATTTGTTCCTCCTTCAAATTTCCTTCGTCGGCCGGCAGTGGTGCCAGAGGTGCTGGTCCGAACAAAACCCATACACTAAAAACACAACCACAAGTATGTTTTGCCCATACATAGCTGCATTTTCACTCATTATCTTTATTATATTCACATAATTGTACAACTAGTGCGTAAAAATCGAAAAATACACTCCCCCAATGAGCAACTTTACTTTGAAATCAGCCGGTTAGATTCATTTTTGTATTGTCGTACCGCCACTAACACGGGCAGCGCATAACTCACTCGCGACGCGTTCCAACTCACCGCTTATTTAAATCGCTTTTTAAGGTGCAAGTAAAAATGAACCAAATGTCAAAAATGAAAAAGCAGTTTTCGCCCCTGAAATCAACAAATCGGAAAAATTAAAAACATGCAGCCTTTTTATTTTGGAAATAAAACAGCTGTGTGTTTTTACCTTTTCCGATTTGTCGATTTCAACGGCGAAAACCGCCCTTTCACCCCTGACATTTGTTCCATTTTTACTTGGGCCTTAAGCGTGACGCTCAATTTTTTACGATTTTTTAACACAGTCGCCTTTAACGTTAATCGCGACGCTCGTTAATCGAGAAAAAATTATTTAAATAAACAAAAGTTAGGCCTCATTTCTACCAGATTCAAAATACTTCCTTATTTCCGCGCGCGTTACTCAATGAATAATTATTTGCCTCAGCGCAAAAAAAAAATCACTGTTGCCTCTACCAACTTTATAGTTAAGATACAGTATGTGCTGTTTCGTTAGTGGAAACAAAAACCTCCCTCAGCACACATGAATCCACATATGTATGCGGAGCTGCAAAACGCATGAGGCAGCGTGACTTCACTATTACTATCATCACTCAAACACACAAAATATAATCACTACCACATGCCAGTTTTCTCCAAAATAAACATCCGCTCCGCATAACCCACATCACTGCCCACAACCAAATTTTGTTCTCATTCAACAGTGAGACTGGGAACTTTTCCATTGGCGTGCTACTGACAAACACACACGCGTCCGTCAATTTTCGGATCATGTTCAGTATTTCGTTGCACAACTATCACACTGTTACGGAGGGGAAGTATTTTTTTTTTTTCAGCGTCGTTCATTGACGCGAATGAAAAATTGCACTCAGTTTTCAGAACTACAAGCAAATTAAGAAAATAACCGCACACCAGAACCACGCACTATACTTGCTTCATTGATATTTATATATTTCACACTTTAAAATTACAAAAAATATACGGCAACCAACATTACTCGTGGAGCGATACTAGAGAGCGACTGCACGCGACGGATTTTTGAACCAAACTCGTTTTTTTTTTTTTTTTTTTTTATAAACCCGTATTACTCAAAAACCATAAGACCTACAAAAAAGTGTTGTATGGGGGACTGTCGTGAAATTTCCTGACGTTTTAGAGGAAAAAATTGAAAAAAATAAAAAACATTTTCTACACTGAAAAAAAAAATGATTCAAAACTTTAAAGTCGATTTAAAAAAAAACGTCCATACATTGCAAATTGGGCATATTTTAGAGAAAAAAGTTTTTCTAACATCGATTTTTTAAGTCCAAAATGATTTTTTTATTTTATTTTTATTTCGCTTCAAATAGTCTAGTATGATCATATTTTCATGTGAAAAATGAGTTTTAATCACAAAATAGATTATATTTGTTTTATTGGGAGTAGTTAAAAGAAATAAAACGGAATTATACAGAGTTTTTTTTTAATTAAATTCAATTGATCTCGCGCCAAACCGCTTATGAGAAAATCAACTCCGTCTAACAATCCGATGGGTTTTTAATGGTTGGAAAGATATCACAATAATATTTAATTTCTTATTTGGTCAAAGCCAATCTTAACAGGTGTCTGGAAAGGGTCAATATTATGCTTATGAAAAAAGTCGGGGTTTATTTTTATCATGCATTATTATTTTTATTATTGCTATATATCCTAAAACGTAGTATCTGCACATGAATATTTACATTATTTTTGGGCTTTACTGAATAAATTGAATATTTTTGGTTCATCCTCTGAATTGGTATACCGTTTGGCTGCAGTTTGTGTATCACTAATAGGCATAAAACAATGATATTTTTGGGTACCAGGGACAGTTTTAACCTTATCAAAAAATTCCACCAATTCCTCTGACATTTTAACATATTGTTCATTAGATATATAACAGAAATTTAATTTGGTGATACATGTATCAGTTTGTTTCACTGCCCAGTCGAATAGTTCTCGCGGAGTTGCGATTGTGTTTTCATAGTATTTTGCAATACTTGCTCTTTTTGCCATTCGCTTGAGAGTGCCACCAAAAGCGTCACAGGGGCCTTTGCAGTGGGATGTGGCAAAAAAGTGCCACTCTGTTTCCGACCCATGTATTTTCTTGAAATTACATAAGCTGACATTTTTTTTATTTTTATAATGAGCTGCAGCTCCATCTGACTTAAAAATAACTTTTGATTTGTTTAAAAAATATTATATTATTTGAAATAAATAGCTGAACTGCTACTGTGTCATGGGTCTGATATTATAATAAAACTAATTTATTATCTTTTTTATGGTAAATCTAGAATTGGTGTTTCGTTGCTTGGGAATTATTCCAGTGATATCCTTGAGCAGCGTTATAATTTTCAGAAAAGTCGCTTATTACCAGTATTTAACCTTGTTTTCAGGAGTCTTTTTGTTTCGTAGAAAAGCAAACTGTTATTTGCAAATAAAATCATGAGTTATGAGCTTATCAACTTTTTTTAGGTAGATAACAATACAAACATATTCATTATTACTTATTCACCTGGCGTTTAACGCAGGTACGTTAAGTAAGTTTTTTTTTCACAAAACTTTTTCTAGAAGAGAATTTACCTAATGGGGTATGGATAAGGTTGTTACTTTTCAATGTTTGCAATACTGTTATGATACCTTTCAAACCATAAAAATCCGTCGGATTGGTAGACGGAGTTGATTTTCTCATAGGCAGCAGCGAAGTCCATTGATTGCCTGCATTTAAAAAAAATAATCACTGTATAATTCCGTTTTTTAACTATTCTCAATAAAAAATACAATCATGTTTCTGATTCAAACTCATTTATCACTTGAAAACACAATCATATTTGACGGTTTAAAACAAAATATTTGAAAAAAAAATTCAGTTTGGGACTTAAAAAATTTGAAGTTAAAAAAACTTGTTTCCCTAAAATATGCCCAATTTGCAATATATGGACGACTTTTAGTAAATTTAATTACGAAACTTTTTGCTTAAGGATGATCAAAAATTTAAAATCGACTTAAAAGTTTTGAATATTTTTTTTCAGTGTAGAAAATGTGTTTTTATTTTTTTATTTTTCTAAAACGTCAGGAAATTTCACAACACTTTTTTGTAGGTCTTACCGTTTTTTAAGTTATACGGCTTTATAAAAATAAGTTAAAAAAAACTTTGGGACTTGAAAAATTCGATGTTAGAAAAACTTTTTTCCCTAAAATATGCCCAATTTGCCATGTATGGACGACTTTTAGTAAATTTAATTACGAAACTTTTTGCTTAAGGATGATCAAAATCTGAAATGGCAGTTTTTTTTAAATCGACTTTAAAGTTTTGAATCATTTTTTTTGTTCAGTGTAGAAAATTTATTCTTATTTTCTCAATATTTTTATCTAAAACTCATTTCAAACTTGAAAACACAATCATATTTGACGGTTTAAAACAAAATCTTTGAAAAAATAAATTTCAGTTTGGGACTTAAAAAATTTGAAGTTAGAAAAACTTTTTTCCCTTAAATATGCCCAAATTGCAATGTATGGACGACTTTTAGTAAATTTAATTACGAAACTTTTGGATGATCAAAACCTGAAATAGCCGTTTTTTTAAATAGACTTTAATGTTTTGAATATTTTTTTTTTTCAGTGTAGAAAATTTGTTTTTATTTTTTCAATTTTTTTTCTCTAAAACGTCAGGAAATTTCACAACAGTCCCCTCATTTACCTCTTGCTAAACATCACATCTCAAGGCTAAGTGGACCGTCATTCGTTTTGGTAGCCATTTATTTTGCAGCTCGCAATTTCAAAGTTATGAAACAATGTCAATGTCAAACAAGTAATATTGATTCAAAAAAGTACCACTACTTGCGCTTACATGCAGAAAGTATACTGATACTTTTTCAGTTATGTCACTGCGAAACCAAGTGATTTTCTTTAATTCGCAATCGTAAGACGAATTGGTCACAATCATCGATGCCAGGTACAAATTTTAATGATGGTCTACTTCATCTTAAAGCATTTTGATTTGCAGACTAACAGGCTTAAACCTTGAGTTTTAGTAGCTCTCCATGTAACAAATGTCAACAATCAATGCATTTTCGAAAAAAAAAAAATACATGTAATTACCATGAATTTTGATTTACAGGCAAACAATTTGAAACAAAAAAGTTTTTAAGTAGTTTTTAGGTTAAAGAAATGTTGAGTGTTTTCCAAGTTTTCATCATAATTTACTATTTTTTCCCAAAAATGGTCACTGAATTTCTACAAGTGAGTTCATGCTAAAAAAATATATGCCATCCCGACCAGACAGAAGAAACAACATTATAACAGAATGTGTTCCCTTGTTATGATTTTTTTATATTACCAGTTGTTATAAAACATGTACCGTTAGTAGTTAAAATAACAAAAATTCTAACAAAATTTTCACCAAATTAAACTAAAATATAACAAACCTTGTTACAATTATATCAAAATTATTACAGAATGTGTTGCAAGTATGTTACAAAATAACAAAATTCTTGCAAACTATGTTACTGTTTATGACATCAGATGAAATTTGCAACAAACTTATAAATGCGATGTCAAAAATATAACAAATGTTGTTATAAATGTGTTACCGTAAAACGGGGTAACTTTGATAATGCGGGTAACTTTGATAGTGCGAGACCCACAACATATTAAACGAAATAACGAAGTTTCTGTTAATCAGTTAAGCAAAACAAATGCAAAAGTAAAGAGTATTAGTATGACACTTCATGTCAAAGCTATTTTCATTGGAATCAAGTGCATTTGAGGCTTTTTATACGAATATTAAAAATTGACACAATTTTAGCATTTTCGAAACGCTTACAAACAATCTGTTCTACGATCACTATTTGATGTAGTTTTGAATAGTTGGCCACTTATCATTGACAGCCTAGTTATCATAGAACTTGAATACGGTCTAAAATCTCTTAGCGAATAGCATTTTCACAAACTGGGACCATTTTTGTAATCTAAGTCAGAAATTTCCATATAACGTTAAACGCCTAGAGGTATGCAATGCCCTACAAATGTTCGTTATTCACTCAATTTTGTTCGATTCATACTCCATTATCAAAGTTACCCCAAAACAGAAAACCAACTTTCGATTATATGAAAAATTATACATCCGTTCATAATAAATCTTTCGACTGCAATCGATAGCTAGGATGCCAGTACTTGTTTTAAAAATATAAATTATTATTCTTTGAAACAGCATGCATAAATATTCAAGTTTTCTTCGAAAAAACTATCAAAGTTACCCCGTTTTACGGTACTGAAAATATAACAAGTTGAGAACAAAACCATGTTGATAACAACATTTAATAAACTTCTGTTATTTTTAACTGCTGCTGATAGGAATGTGTTATAATCTTGTTATGTGGTTCTGGTCGGGATTGCTTTACATATTGGTTTTAAGGCAAACAGATAGAAAATCTAGGATTTCTCGCAAGTTTTTAGAAATAAATGTTTTAGGTGTAATCCATAATAACTATGTCTGCTGAATTATGTTCGCTGGACTTGTATAAGCAAATTTATACTGAAAAAGCTAGATATCATCGCTATGCATTTAGATTTACATGCAAACAGATTAAAGATCGAAAGTGTCTCGTAGTTTTTTGAGTGAAACAAATTTTGAGTATAATCAATAATTTATATTTTTACCCAAAAATGTTCACTGGACTTCTTCAGTCAAATTCATGTATATGAAACTACATGTCATCGCTTTGAATTTTGTCATATAAGCAAACAGATTCAAATAAAGAGTATTTATGACTATTTTTCAGTAAAATAAAATTTGAGTGTGACCAAGAATCGCAATTTCTGCTGAAACGATTTCACTGCACTTCAAAATAACTTTCAAGTTGAAAAAACAATTTATTGTTGAATGTGTTTTCCAAAATGCTCAGAAGTGTCTATTGCTCAATAACATTGGGTAGACGCATTTATTGCGAGACAAATCAAATGGACGATAATTTTCAACGATGCACGGTTCCATTGTTGAAAGTATTTTCGAAATCGCTTCGAAAAAATCAGATATATGCATTATCAAAGTTGACTTATATATTTGATTATATTGTAGCGCCACCTGGTGAGTGAATTTCAGCGTAAATCACTGACCTCAATTGAGAACGCTGGGCGTTAACGGGTTAATATCCTTGAGAGTTGCTTAAGATCATTCCGGTACATTTTTCCGGTGTTAATTTACGGAATTCTATCAAGATTCTTCTGAGCAGTCTCAGGAACGCCTTGTAAAATTATTTCAAATTCTGTGGATTTCACTAAATTCTCAAGAAAAAACTTTGCTGGATTTCTAGGATGATACTTAGCGTTTGTTGTTGATATAGTTGTTCTTAGATTTTTAGGAAATTAATAAGGAATAAGGATATTAGGCAGGTTATGCAAATATCGTTCACAAATTATCAGTGTATCGCATCCACATTTGTTCCCTTTTCCCGTTTAGTTTTATCAATGTTTCAACTCACAACCACCTTTTATCCCTTGACAAATCCAACAGTGAGAGAAGGAATCAGTTGACCCGTTCCCAGCCTATTTCGTGACATACTTACACCATTCCATTTTTATGTATACAGGAGTTAGATAGATAGATACATGTTCACACAAATATAGCTGTGAGGAAGGGGACTTGAAAAATCGTCCAAACGGTGAGCTAGACAGCCCCTTGGCGATTGTTTGGATTGATTTACATGGACTCAACTGACTCTTGATGAATTTCAATGGAAAATTACGACGAAACGTTGCCGAGATCACTATTTACGAATTTTCCGGAGATGCTTAAGGTGAAGATGGATCGAAGCCAAACTTCACATTTTCAAAAGCACAGAACTGGAGAACCGAATACCTGTTCGAGCTGAAAACTTAATCGATTGGTCACCACCAGCTCATGACCAATCGATTAAGTTTTCAGCTTAAACGGATGTTTGGTTCTCCAGATTTGTGCTTTTGAAAATTTGAGGTTTGGCTTCGATTCACCTTGACAAATCATTAATATGATTGTTTAAACTCCCTTCCTTAGTCGAGTCCGCGGCTACAAAGCAAAGCCATGCTGAAGGTGTCTGGGTTTGATTTTCTTGACTTCCCCGGGCATAGAGTACCATCGTACCTGCCATATGACAAACGAATGCGAAAATAGGCATCTTTGGAAAAGAAAGCTCTCAGTTAATAACTGTGGAAGTGCTCATAAGACTACTAAGCTGAGAAGCAGGCGCTGTCCCAGTAAAGACGTAATGTCAAGAAGGAAAAGAAGAAGAATAAGCAGAAAAAGAACAAGAAGAAGAATATTGTTTAAATTCTTGGGCATCTGTGTATCCAATTTTTGGTGGACCTATCCAGTAAATCACTATCACAATGAAACAAATATGTATAGTTTCTTGCTCAGAAATCCTCAAATTTTGCACAAAGTTTGTCAATGAACAAAAAATCCAATAACTAGTCTGCTGATTTTGAGAAAACTCAATCAAATAAAATCAAAGGAGAATTCAATGAAGAACATTGTTATGGTCCGGAGACGTAGTGAAATTTAGAGTATCCCTTACCTGTTAACCCATCTTGAATACGTAAATGAACTCATTCCTCGTTTTGCAGTAAAACAAAATAATGATGCAGCACCACTCCGCCTAAATTCCCAAAACCTCAACGGATCACCCACAAGACCACCAATTGGTAACCTAGGCACTCTTCTGCCCGAACTCGTAACGAAGTCTCTCATAACCGAAATGGAACCATAAAAGTTAATATTTAATTTCAATATTCCGATTTTATGATTGCTATCACTGGCTGGTTGGTTGGTTAGGTCGTCCACGTTACAGCTCCTGTGAGGTTGGTTCCTCTAGTAATTTTTTTTGCTCCCAACTAGAAGCAAAATGCACCCGGAATAGAGACCAAATTTATGAATCCATAGTGGGTCTATTCCCACTCGAGCCTTTTCCGTGGAATCGTCATGGAGGGGTTCTGGGTGGGTTGCCTACTACCTATATTCGATCGTACTGCAGCAGTGAACCGATGTTAGTGGGACTGCCTTTTCCATTTGCGATTGCTACGATAGAGGAAAGTGGGGCAGAAGTTTCTTTTCAAGATTTCTAAGCTTAATTCAAAACTAATTATTTTCGTCGCTTCCAAGAATATGGCCATTCATAGCACCTACCTCTAGCACAGCCTTCCATACCGATACACCTGGAGATCACCATAGCAGACAGAATCACAATTCGTACGGTACCGACGGCCGCACTGGTATGACCTAGAGCGGCTTGAGCAACCAGATGTTGCCTCTAGGCTGCATTACCGGACAAGGGTCAGCTGGATGAAGCTTCTCTTGACAACTGCTGGCACTTCGGGTACGAGGGATGGAGTCGACGGAACGATTGATTCGACGAGGAATTTAGGCAGATTCTGGAGAAGAAGAACGCAGTTCGGGCGGTTATTCTGCAGCTAGGGACCCGACAGAACGTGGAACGTTATAGGCGAAAACGGCAACAGCAGACCCGCCTCTTTCGGGAGAGGAAACGCCGCATGTAGGAAACGGAATGCGAGGAGATGGAACAGCTGTGCAGGTCTCAAGAAACACGAAAGTTCTATCGAAAGCTCAACGCATCTCGCAACGGCTTCCTGCCGCGAGCCGAAATGTGCAGGGATAAGGATGAGAGCATCTTGACGGACGTGATCGAAAGGTGGAAGCAGCACTTTGACGAACATCTGAATGGCGCTGAGAGCACAGGCAATGCATGATGGGACAACGGAGGAAATGCCTTCGTCAGTACTGCGGGCGATGGAAACCAACCAGCCCCCTCTTTGAGGAAGGTTAAGGATGCCCTTCACCAGCTCAAGAACAATAATGCTGCTGGTAAGGATGGTATTGGAGATGAACTTATAAAATTGGGCCCGGAGAGGCTGGCCATTTGTTCTCACCGGCTGATAGGCACAACCAAAACAGCTACCGAAGGAGTGGAAGAAATGGGTAATATGCCCCATCTACAAGAAAGGCGACAAGTTAGACTGTGAGAACTTTCGATTGATCACCATTCTTAACGCGGCGTACAAAGTATTATCCCAGATCATCTTTCGTCCTCTGACACCTGTAGTAAACGAGTTCGTGGGAAGTTATCAAGCCGGCTTCGTTGTCGGCCGATCGTCAACGAACCAGATCTTTACTGTACGGCAAATCCTCCAAAAATGTCGTGAATATCAGGTCCCAACGCACCACCATTTCATCGATTTTAAGGCGGCATACGACAGTATCGACTGCATAAAGCTATGGAAAATCATGGACGAGAACAGCTTTCCCGGGAAGCTGATAAGAGTAACGATGGGAAATGTGCAAAATTGTGTGAAGTTTCAGGCGAACGCTCCAGCTCATTCAGATCCCGCCGGAGACTACGACGATGTGATGGACTTTCGTGCCTGTTGTTCAATATTGAGCTAGAAAGTGCTATGCGGAGAGCCGGGCTTAACAGCCGGGGTACGATTGTTACGAGATCCAGTAAATTTGTTTGCTTTGTGGATGATATGGACATTGTTGGCCAAACATTTGAAAAGGTGGCAGACCTGTACACCCGCCTGAAACGCGAGGCAACAAAGGTTGGACTGGTGGAGAATACGACGAAGACAAAGTACATGCTAGCTGGTGGGGCCGAGCGTGACAGGGCTCGCCTAAGTAGCAGTGTTACGATAGACGGTAATACGTTCGAGGTGGTGGACGAGTTCGTCTACTTTGGATCCTTGCTGACGGCTAACAATAACGTTAGCCATGAAATAAGAAGGCGCATCAACAGTAGAAGTCCCGCTTCTATGGTCTCCATAAGAAGCTGCGGTCGAAAAAGATTCACACCCGCACGAAATATACTATATAAAAAATGCTCATAAGGTCGGTCTTCCTCTACGGGCATGAAACGTGGACGATGCTCGAGGAGGACTTGCAAGCACTTAGAGTCTTCGAACGTCGGGTGCTTAGGACGATCTTTGGCGGTGTGCAGAAAAACGATGTGTGGCAGCGAAGGATGAACCACGAGCTCGCCCAACTCTACGGTGAACCCAGAATCCAGAAGGTGGTCAAAGCTGGAAGGATACGATGGGCAGGACATGTTGCAAGTATTTCGAATAACAACCCTGCAGAGATAGTGTTTGCTTCAGATCCGGTTGGAACAAGGAGGCGTGGAGCGCAGTGAGCTAGATGGACTGCAATAATACCTTACCGCTGCGCGTGACATGGACTGCCAGGGTTTCCCGGCTGGAGAAGGATTCGCACGGTGGTTATATATTAACAACGCCCACACGGTTGAAAGCTTGAAACTTCCGGACCACACACAAACTATGTCGGAAGTGGTAAAACAGTACGCTTGCCTTTGGGGACTACCGATTGCAGATTTTCACCAAGCCGCACCACAGATTTTTATCGGATTGATAGATATCCATCAGTGCACGCTGCTCAAATCGCGTTTGGCCGACCGGAGGAGCCGATAGCAGTTAGTTGGAAGCTTGGTTGGACCGTCTACGGATCAACCGGCGTTGGTAGAGTGGAAGGAGGAGTACTCGGCTGTCATACATGCAAGGCAGTGACAAATCAGGACCTTCACTACCTGTTCAACGACGATCTGGAGCCTTTCCTCTCTGGCAAGCAGCGGCCAAGCTTTTTCGACCGGCTGTCCATTTTCACGTTTTAGATTGGCAAGATGCTGATCTGAGACCTGTGGTGAAGTGGATGCGAGTGGGACCAACCAATCGACGAAGACTGCGCAGACAAGTGGAACAACTGGATCAGAAGATTCCCAGAGGTCGAGGGCAGTCGCACTCCCCGTCACTTCTTCCACGGAGGCCGTACCACAGACTACAGCAGTATTTAAATCCACGTTTCTGTCGACGCAAGCCAGGACACGTGCGGTGCAGCAGCATACGTCCGCATCGAGATGACAAATGGGCCGTTGTGTTTCCTAGTGATTTCGAGGTTAAAGGTGGCCTCGCTAGATCACCAATTCATCCCCCGCTTAGAGCTGCAGGCAGCAGTTCTTGGCGAAATACACAGGATGACAAGAATTGCGGAGTGGCACTGGGTGCCAACAAAGTGCAACGTGATGGATGTGTTGACCAAGTGTCCAAGTAGGAGAAAGGGAACACCTTCCGTTCCGACGGGCCGTGGTTCCGTGCCCCAATGTTCCTTACCAACCGGAGGACAATTGGCCGGAGCAAGAGCACATCACAGCAAATGTGCCTGAAGAAGTTCGAGCTAGTCTGCAGGTCCACAATATTTCCATGATCGATCCGATCCTCGGCGGTTCTCGAAGTGCAAGGTTCTAGTACGGACGGTAGCATGCGCCTACCGGTTCGCATCTAACTGCAGGAGGAAGCGAGATGGTGTGGAGATCGAGGCCGTTCCAAGCACGGCGAGAGTGAAGGAAGTGGTGCAGAAGGAAGTTCGCTCGACTGTAGTACCACTGAAGCGTGAGAAGCACCGAAAAGCGGAGGCGTTCCTTTGGAAGTCGGCTCAATCCGACCACTTTGAAGACGAGATTAGGACGCTGAAAAAGAATCAACAGCTCCAAACACAGCAACGTCATCAGCTGGAGGAGTCGAACAGCGTGTACAGCATGAGTCCATTTCTGGACGACGTTGGAGTGTTGCGAGCTGCGCTTCCCGATAATTTTACCGAAGCAGCTTCCTGTGACGAACAAGCTGCTAGAGTACTACCACCAGTTTCAGCATCGCGAACTTGAGAAAGGAGATGAAGAAAATTGGGAAGGCCTGCGTGTGGTGTAAGGTGCAGAAGTGTCGCCCGACGAAACCCATTATGGCTCCACTTCCGGAGTTGCGTGTCACGCAGAACCTACCACCGTTCAGCCATACCGGCGTAGACTATTGAGGACCGGTGACAGTGCACTATGGTACAGGAATCAGTTTTACGCGGAAATATGTATTTTGAGCTTTTGAATGAAACATTAGACAAAAAGGGTCTTTGACAAAGTTGTTTGTAATAGTAAGATCTTTTGTTTGGTGAAAATTAGGGTGGACCACATTTTCATAGAAATTGTGTAAAATTATATTATACATGCTTCAGCAAAGTTATAGACCATTCAATTGCAGGCCACTTTGCCAAAAAAGTTTTTTTGTATCACTTAAATTGACCGATTTAGAGCTTTTTTCCTACGGTGACATAGGGTGGTCCGGTTTTGTGGCTCTAGAGTTTTCAATTCAAATTTCTCATCAAAGTAGTCTATTTAGAGATTTGAAAAATTCGTAATTAGGTGAGTGAGGAAACTCGATATCTCTTTCCGTTTTGGAGTTATTGTTGTTTTTCTCTCAAAAACATGCCTACTTCGATTGAGAATATCTCTGATTGGGGCAAACATAAAAATATCTTTTAACGGCATTCAAAAGATTAAATAAAATTGTATATTATATCAAATTATTACAGTTTTGTTATTTTCGTAACTCTTATACAATGTATGGAAAAAACATATATTTTTTATCACAAAAACTTAAATAACTTTTGAACTAAAATAGATATCAACAACCTTTTTGCATGAAAATTTGCGTTTTGGTAATTTCCAAAAGTCATTCATAGACTTTGACGAGAAACTACACGGGAAAAAATGCGGCACGCGAAACAAACAAAAAGAGTCATGATTTCGGGAGGAACGTGCATTTTTATGTTATGAAAATACACCATGAACTAAAGTCATGAAATCATGAATCGTGTCTCCGTAACGCTGCCTTAACGTTACGTTTTCAATTAGCAGTGATGAAAAGTGGCAAATTACGTCATGATTTCATGAAGCATTTGAACTGGAATCATGAAAACAGTTCATGAAATCATAAGCACTATTCTTGGATCTAGATACCTGTCATTTATGATTCCAATTTTGGATATGAAAAGTGGCAAATTGCGTCATGATTTCATGAAGCATTTGAACTGGAATCATGAAAACAGTTCATGAAATCATAAGCACTATTCATGGATCTAGATACCTGTCATTTATGATTCCAATTTTGGATATGAAAAGTGGCAAATTGCGTCATGATTTCATGAAGCATTTGAACTGGAATCATGAAATCATAAGCACTATTCATGGATCTAGATACCTGTCATTTATGATTCCAATTTTGGATATGAAAAGTGGCGAATTGCGTCATGATTTCATGAAGCATTTGAACTGTAATCATGAACACAGTTCATGAAAGAATAAGCACTTTTTATGAATTTAGGTACCTATTTTAGTTTCGGATTAGTTAAATAAAAAGACATCTGTTCGTGGAAACCGTGAATCAAAACAAGAGACCATATATTCTATGACTACAATGATCTTCAAATATTTGAATACCTTCAACACACTTGGTATCAGTCTTTTCCGATCATACAACTCCTCCTTTTCTTCATTTAGTTTCATTAAATTATTCTAAACTGCTGCTGTGGCCCATGATCGTACACCTATAACTTATAATTCTAATTTTAGAGATAAACACCCCTTTTTTATTTACGTTCAAATGCTCTTTCGATAGAAAACCTGTCATTTATGATTTCAGATTGGAGATGAAAAGTAGCAAGCTGGGTCTGAATTCGCGGTTCATGAAAAAAGGCTTTATTCATCCCCCTAACCTTTTGCACGTTACGTATTATTTAAACGACCCCTAACCAAATATAAACAATAGTAGTTACTTTCATATCCATAGAAACAGTTGAAAGCTGTCCATAAACTAGGTAGGCATGATCTTTAGATTTTCAGACCCTTAAACCATGGTTCTTACGAAAATTCCAAAATTTGTATGGATCATGGTCTTTGGCCAGACCCCTTCCTCCCTTCATATATGACTACGAGGTTTATGGACTGCCCTTTATTGATTTTATGTCATTTATTTTAGTTTTATAAAGTTATGCATTTTAAATAACACTGTATTTTTGCGTTTATTCAATTGATTGAAGTAAATCTCTCGTGCTCTTGGGGAGCTCAAGGATGGAGGCTTTTATTTTGAAGAGATAAGCTTGAATGAACAGCCATAGTGGCTTGCAATCCGGCGTGTACTCCAGGCTCAAGACGTAAGTAACATGCATGCAAATACAAATTGCATGCAGTACATTATCCGCCTTATACTCCGCTCCACCGAAGAGTACCATTACCGCTGACTCTTTACGTGATGGACCAATTGCAACAATCTGCGGTTGCAGCCGAATGTTTCCGAACTTGGCCCGGAGGAAATCCAATCGCTGAGCAATTCTTCTCTCGACATCGCCCGCAGTCTACATACAAAATAAAACAATAACAATCAAATTCTTCTTATTATGTCGCTTTTTATCTATACTTGAAGCTACTTTGTGACATAAAAATAGTATTGATCGACACAATAGTTATTTTTTAATAAACATTTGAATACATAACTTTCCCTAAATGAGCGGAATCTGGTGCACTGATGGTATGTACGTTTGCTATTTTAAGGTTTAGAGCTTTCGAAATCGTGAGTCAAGTCAGCCATCTTTGGATACCAAAATGTTTCCCGTTAACAGGATAACTATTCGAACGAAAACTTCATTATCGTATTGAAATTTAATGTTGACAGAAAAATGATATTGGAACATAAGGCACCGTCCACAAATTATGTAACGCTGAATAGTTGTTGCAAATTTTCAATTTCAGCGTTACGTAATAAAAGGACGCTGCCAAAAGTTATTCTCGAAAACAAGCAAATTGAAACAAACTAGACAACATATTTATATATTGTTATATTTTTGTTATTTTATTTAGCATTAACAAACGACGTATTATTACTATTGAAAACAATCAATGTCGGAGTCTAATCGCTTTTCTGCCATCTGGTAGGTGATGCACATGGGACGGAGAATGTGTAATATCTTCTATTTTGCATTTCTCTATGTTATAATTCTGCGGATCAATTACATATGCATCGATGTGTTCGTCAAACTCAAAGGCTATATAGGTATGGCAAATGAATGTTATTTCGTCATTACTTTTAATAATATAGCGCACTTCTTTGAGAAAATTATTATGTGTCCAGACGATCAACACTGTTCCAGATGTGATTTTTGATTTTCCTAGCAATACGTAATTCAGTACTCGAACTATTAAACTGCTATCACCAGAAATCAATTCCTGTGGAATGGGAATACAGTCCAGTTTAATGAAAAACCCAGTTCCTTCTTTCAACTGCAGCGGTCCAAAATTATGGGTACTCGTGAATACCTTATAGGCCATCTTAAATTGATCCTTAATTGCCAATGTAAGAGCGATATTCTTCCTTGATGATGTGGTTGTGGCTATTTTCTTAAAATATTTATGTTTCATTTCTGGTATAAACGTTGAAGTAAATCGTGTAGGTCCCGTCCACTCGATTGCAAGAGGGTAATGAGTCAAAAAGTGCGCTTTTGGCTTAAGGTGTTTGCCAAATAAGGTTTTGTATTGATTTAACGCACATTCAATAAGATATTTTAAGTCTCTTATTTCCTTGGTGGTGAAAGATGGCTTCATTAAAGATGAACCAAGTTTAGTCACATTTACGAGGAATGTCCACTCTTCTCCAACCGGCACCAAGTCTCCAATCATTAGCGTCAAATTATCCACGAAGCACTTCATCTGCCCTGCAGACATCTTAAATTTCATACTTTCCATGTTTTCTTGCTTTATTTCCGGGGGAACATTTTTTCGATCGTTAATGTCATAATCATATCGTTGGACGCGTTGATTTAATATGAATAATGAAAAATATCCCTTTGAAATAAAATGGATAATGCAACAAGCGAGAGCATCATGAGCGAAACCTTCATAGAAGTCGTGCATGCAGTCAACAATTTTCAAATCAGTAACGTGGAAATCTGGAATAGTATTGAAAATCGAATTCTTTCGGATCCCTGTTTCAGAAAAGCGATCGATTTCTAGAGCCAGATTGTAGGATTCTTCAGTTCGATACAGATCAGGGTCGTCCACTGTGCATTCCCTCATACCTTCAAGATTCATCGAGCATATCCTACAAGTACAAATAAAAATTCAAATTTTACGCAATTGATTACTCACCTAAATCTAAACTACTCAAATGAATCCTTTAAGAGATAAGTTATATAGTATGATTGTAGTTAAGAAACACCGTCATGCGGGGGCACAGTTACACCCTAGGAGGTTAATTGCATCGATCATCATTTTACATACAAAACCTTTCTTCTTTGAACAAGTGCCTATTTTATGTATAGATAGGTATGCTTTGGAGATCGTTCAAATATTACGTAAAACAAATTTTAACCATTTCACTTGTTAAACGAAATTGAAAAAAAAAGTTTCCGATTCAACGTGTTTTCTTGAAAAATACTATTGAAGGATTATTTCCTATGTTGAGGAAATTGTAGTTGGAAATATTTACATAGTTTCGATAAATTATTCACGTTACGTTATCTGGCTTAGAAGCACCCTCACACCCTTTGTGTAACATAATTTTCAATATTATTGTGTATATGCTGTTAAAACAGAGAGCCAACATTACCCCGCACGACGCTATTCTTTACCTTAGCACCAACATAATCCTAAATTACCAACAAACCGATGTGCTTCTCACCTATAACCGGCAATATTGAACAGTTCATTGAAAATTCAAATAATCGTTTACGTCGAGAAGCTGAAGCTTTCGTATCAAAATCAACAGACAAAGTTAGAATTCCAACCTCGTTTTGTAAATTTTAATAATAATTATTCAAAGTTTTTGATTTGTTTGCTCTAACATCTAATCAACATCGATTTGTCGGTAACTTAAGATCAGCTTAAAAGTCTTGCCCCGGTAGTATTGGTAGCTGAATGACAGCTTATTTTGCGAAAATGCTGTTCATCTAGCTCATTTCAGCTGAATAAACTGTTATTTAGCTACCAATGTTACTTGGGTAACGCTTCCTACCTGCATGGATGATTTGCGACGAATGATCTGCTGTAGTCCAAAAGACTGTTCAATCCTAAGTTGTCTCCACGCAGTCCTTCAAAAATAAAATAAACACTCATGTCTTCTCCTCTCACACGAATTTTCAAAGGTGTTTTTTCCAAATGAATTATTTCTTGGATCAACGTTTTCAAGATTTCTTCGTTGGAGAATGATTTTTCAACGGCTGAATATACGAACTGTATCAGGAACATATTCTCAATTGTGCCATTAATATGCCTTGGCAAACTTGGAAAATTTAAGTAGAATCCTGTCAGAGCTTGCTTACCCGCTTTCGAACCTAATGGATTGTTGATTTCGAAAGAATCAGCAAAAATAAAGTATGGTATGCAAATTTGACCAGGCCTATTTGCAGTTTTTTGCTTCCAAAACTTTCCTTTTACGAAATTATCGTTTAGGTCTTCAGGAGATGTAGTGATTATCTGCTGATGATTATCTAATAGTGCCTCGATATTTGCCTCTATAGAGAAAAAAGTGGAGAAAAACCTCTCCAATCCAATATACACATTTGATTTTGATTTTTCGATCAATTCAACGCAGCCATCAGTTTCCACAGGGATCAGCTCATTATTGACTTGATCAAGTACAGGCACTTGAAAGTGACATTCTTCCTTCAGCAGCTTAACAAATTTGTGTTCAGTGTTTACTGCATCAAAAGCTTGCGTAATCTTCATTAGGTTGTTCAAAGTAGATGCTCTCTCTTGTTCTGGAATAACTGGTGTGATTACTTCACAAGCGATGGTCATCAACGGTTCCAGTACTTTGGTTTTGAAAATATCAATAACTTCAAACACCATGGCTCGATTGTAATTAGGCAAGCTGTGCATGAATATGGTGAATGCTGTTCCAGTTCTTTGTATCGACGCTAGTAGAGCGTCATCAAGCTGCCTGCCTATATTTTGCCAAAAGTCTTCGTGCTCAATATCATCTACAATCATTGCATCACGATTTTGTGTTGTTGATGACTGCTCCACATCAGCTTCTTTATGATGGTAAGAAGTTTCAGCAATACTAAAAATAGAATGAATATTAGAACGCTATTTTTTTCTAAAGGACCTATTCTTCAAAACGAGTTTTTAAAATCGACTCGACTGAATCAACCCTGTTAATAAAATTTTTAGGTAGTTATCATTGGATGTTACAGGATACGACACTCATTACGATAAAACTTGACAGATTTCTTCTTGAATATAAAAGCCTACTGCGGATGAGTCACGAGTTATTTGCTCGATTTGTAAAATAGGCCCCGAAATAGACGTGATTTACCTTATATTTGCTGGTGGAACATGCAATCTTTCTGATCTCCAATCCTTTGGTTCTATTTGAGGGTGTTCCTTCCTAAGGTGACGTACAAAACATCTACTGTTTGTATATGCTCTGCTACAGTTCTCTTGGGCACACTTGAAATGACTGTGCTGATTCAGATTGTGAGAACTGACACTCGATAAATGTTTCATCAGCACATTTACCCCCGAGAATTTTCGATTGCAGACGAAACATACTAGTCCTGAGCTGTTCATTGCTGTTGGTGGAAACTATAATAAATAAATATAAATTAGAGTAGTAAAAAATGATATTTGATTTATTGCGAAATTTAAACTTGCCAGCTGTTTTATTCAAACACCAATGTTATTTCACCAATGCAGCCACTTGAAAAATACTAGTACACTTTATATACGAAAACTAGTAAAATTTTCTAAAATAATAATCAATCACACACAATATGTTATTCGGGTGCACGACGTTAGGCATAAATACGTTATGCATAAGGACGTTAGGCATAAGTACGATAGTACGTTTGGTATAATGGATGTTTGGCATAATGGACGTTAGGCATTATAGACGATAGACATAATTTCTAAAGGCAGGAACGTCATATTTCGTTTAAACTATTTAATAATTATCAAATAGGCATTGTAATGCGGAGTAACACTTTTAAAATTTTCGTTTAGTTTCCAAAAAATTTCTTGCTCTAGTGTTCTGGCTTAGAGGTTGTCCGATCATACAGAACTCTCCCTTATTAGGCAACGGACTCGCATGTAATGCCCTGAGACGAGACTCGCGGAGACGGTCTTCTTTTTCTGCGATTGCTGAGTTTTTTTATTCTTATTTAAGTCAGTGTTTACATCAATCATGCGCAAGCCGTTCAAGCTCTCACATGAACATTTCAGCAGAAAAATATTGCGTTTGCATCACACCGAAGCATACACGGCATTTTGAGTGAAGCGCCTTATTTGACAGCTCAAAACTTAGCCCGATTAGTAAAAGTCTTTCACTAGGTGGGTCACGGGTTTAGTGCAAAGAACGAAAGTTGAATGAAGCAGTAATAACATATTCCGCAAAGCACCCCAGGCATATTGATACATGCCTGTTTTTCCCATATTCGCAGAACTGTCCCATGTATATATATATAAAATCCCATAGGGCAATTATGCAAATAAAGGCAGTAGTTCAAAAAATTATTAAACAACTAACTAATTACTCTATTCATACTACTTTTATGTCACAATGCAGCTAGTTTTGATAGTATATAAATAAATCGTCACTGTCAATTTCAAATGTATTAAAAAGACATATTTAAAAACATATTAGCGAAACCCTTTTGCATACATTTGTGTATGTCGTGTCGATTCTTCAAATTTGCCGATTCACAATTTTAGTAACTCACCTCTACTTCCAAAATGAAGCTGTCTTGTGTTTCTTTTACCGATGGTTTCCAGTTTCCCTTCACTCGGTAATTTGTTTGAATAATTACCGGAAGCAACAAGCAGAGCAGATAATCTTTTTTATCTCCATCTGACGTGGTAATGTATGCGTCGTAGAGGGGTTGATAGGCTTTGTCTTTTGAAACCGCAGAAGAAATCAGCTTGTCCAGCTTATTGTGCAGCAACGGGAATCGGCTGTAAAAGGAACTCGTAGCACCAGGATGCATCTTTTCAAAGTCAAGCTCAAGCTGTGTAAATATAAGAATATTGTTGTTATACTGATCACACAATACAAGCAGTATAACTTACAAGATATGTCGATTTAGGATCTTTGAAGATCGGGTAGAGTTGGAATAATTCCGATAGGTCTTTCGCATTGGTGATATCATCTCGACGCAAATCGTAACATGCTTCCCAATTCGTTCGTACCATTTCGATTGGAGAGCGTCCATATACAAGCCAGCTTCTAGCGGCTAGTTGTCCTTCGTCTAAAGAAAAATGTAAAACTTTATCTATACCTAACCACAAAAATATTATTTTATTATTTTAGTTACCACTGAAAGACGGTGACGGTTGCACAGTATCGATCTTTTTTTCTTTGGGCTTTTTCAAACCAAGTGTTTGAAGCACTGAACCCTTCCTTTTAACCAATTTTCCGGTTGGTCCTAATCTACCGCCTTCAGCTTTGGCATGACCAGGTTTGTAGTAAACTTCCTAAAAATATATAATACCCTATTACGCTGTTAAATTTTGAAATAAAACATATAATCGCAGATGATCTGACACTAATTTTGAAAATGCTGTCTATTTCATTAGGACACACTTTTTTGTATCGTTTGTATCTATTCAACCGTGATTAAATGTATACTAACCGGATTTTCAGTTGCGAAAGTTGCAGCAATTTTTTTGCTCATGAGCTCATAAAAATTCCTATTAAGCGGAAGACCCTCCACCGCTGCGTCTAGAAGAATCATTTTTGCAAGGTCGTTTCGCAATGAATTGGTCAATGTTCCATTATCGCGATAAAACTTAACGATAGCTTTTCCATCAGAACGGCTGTTCAAATACCCCAGAAAATCCTTGAACTGAAGATAATAAAAAATAATGTCGCTTATTTAAAAACAGATATAATAGCAAACAAATATACCTTTCTGGGATAGTCATTCAACAGTTCTCCGTGGTGGACTGATTTGTCTTCCTCCGTCTCGAATGATTCATTGAACAGAGTTTTCTTAAAATGTAAGGAAAAACAGTAAATATATGTAGAGTAAAGATCTACTTCAGCACCTCAAAGATTCACTCTGGTATAGTTTTTTTTCGGCCAAATTGTTCAATACTTTACATTGAGATGCACAGACTATAATGTAAAATATGGGCTAAGTAGCTTTCAAATAAATCCTGCCGATGTGAATTTAAACTGAAAATAGACCTATATTCCATTTTCTTTTATGTTGGTACTTTTCTATCAACGTCTTCCTTTCAATCGGTTGTCCGAAGTAGACTCATTAATATGGTAATGTTTAGCAACCTCTTTTGGTGATGTTCAATGATTTCTAATAGCTTTTAATGCTTTGAGTATAATTACGAACCTTGTTTACTTATAGATACCTAAAGAGCAAACACAAATTCAATATCTAATCAGAAACCTTTCACTTGCCCCACACGCAAAAAAATATCAGCTATTCAAAATAGTAATATTGTTTGTTGTTTTCAAAAAGAAATACAAGTCAATACAATTGAGTCTAAATAATATTAATTATTTTTGAATCAACTATAATCTACATCACTTTAAATATAACATGCATTCATGTGATTGATAATTCTTGTTGTTTCTAATGATCAGTTATGCTCAACTTATATTGGAAATGTGAAACGCCATTGTTTTTTTTTCTTTTGTAAACTGCAGAAGTGAAAACGTGTCATGTTTGAAAATCGTAAAATAAAAGTAGTGCATAAAACAAATTTCCGTGGATTAAACAGTAAAATAGTTAAAAAACTGTGTATCCCTGGTTATGTGACCATTTCACTTTCCTTTGTCTACTTGATTTTTAATATAATGAGAATATGAATGATATTATCATCCTAAATCTTTTCATTAGTGTCTGTGAGGCATTGAACCAAGAAAACAATAAGAAGGAAAAATAAATGTTTTGAATTCTATTTGTTATATTTTAAGAATCGTTTATACTATCGATATCTTAACATTCAGTAAAAAAATATCAAGATGGATCTCTATAACTAAACAGTTTTGTACATTTCAGACAAAGTTACTGGTAATAATTTTCATGTGCCTAATTATTAGGGGGAGGGACGTCTTGCAGACGTGTAGCAATGGTTGGAGTAATTAGTGGAATCAATGTTATATAATTTGCTGATGTGAATCCTTAATGCACACTTTGCAAAGAAGCAATTTCTCGAAAAATGCTTCCCACAGTACTAACTGAAAGTTTAAAAGTAACTTCATAAGGAATTACTGGTCCTATTTATTGAAGGCAAGAATACGAATACCTAATATATTTTCTCGAATAAGTCCTGATGGATTTTTTCTAGCCATTCCTGAACTGTGCTTGAATTTTTGAAGAGCTTCCTATGTAAATGACTATAAGAATGACTAAAAGAATCGGCTTAGGAAGGAGGGATTCTAGTTGAGTTTCCTAGAAAAAATAGTGAACGACTTTCTTCAAGACATCTGTACAGTCTGGAGAATTCGGTGGAATAATAACTGGAGTAAATCTTGGGATAATCCCTGGATCGTTTTCAGTGCAATTTTTGTGTATATTACTAAATGAAGTAACATTGAACCATAAAACTGTCAAAGTGCTTCCTGATCAGCTGATTTGAAACGTCTTGTGAATAGGTCTTTAACAAACGAAATACTTTTGAAAAATAGATTAAACAAGTGTTTCTGACCTAAACTAAAATTAAGGTAGAGCTTTAGGACCCTAATAATACTTGAGCATTATAGTGACAGTTTTTGAGATTTTTGATGGATAATTATTGCAAATGTCACCAAAGGCTTTCAAAAAGAATCGTTGCATTTCTCTGAGATGTTCCAAGTAAACTTGTAAAAGGCAAAAAAATGAGTGGGGGGCGCTCAAACGATTGTTCGCCAAGGGCGCCATGAAGCCACGCTACGGCTGTGCTCTATGCTACATGAAATTTAAATGGGAATGACCCATAATAGTGTAACCACTGTATTGCCGTGAATGGCAAGTCAGTCCCATCTGAATTTTCGTCAAAATTGAGTTAAGTTCAGTTTTCAACATATCTTTCAATGCACTTTCAGCTACACTTATGAGATAATATGATTTGTTAGGAAAAATTAGGAAAAAAATTGTCCCATAGTGAAAAATAACCGCATATCAGTCCCACTACAGATTTTTGCACCGTGTAATTCAACAAAGAACCGTGTTTTAAACATATTTATATTTTTCTCGGGAAGATATCATAGTGAAAAGCAAATTGTGAAAGTTTCACCAAGATTTAAACATGTTCCAGTTCTCTGTAATTTTATGAATACTTGTACTACCCATAACTGCATATTTGTCACATTGGACATTTTTGACAATTTCAAGTTTAGGGGGATCCGTCATTGATTTCGGAATTTTCAAAAGCAGTTTTTTCGTTCAAAATCAAGACAATTTACAGGAAAATGTGTTCACTGTATTCAATTCTCCAATCGAAACACAGTGAACACATTTTCATCGAATAATTTTTAGTATTGAACTGAAAAACTGCTTTTGAAGTTTCGATGATGACGATGATTACGATGACGGAGCGTTGAACGTTAATACCGGGGAGAGTCATCAAATGATACATACTTTCAATCAACTTACTAAAATCTGTGAGATGGTTCTAGAAAATGGGAAAAATACACCAAGTTGTTGCGTCACATTGGTAATTGTAACCGCATAACAGTCACATTGAGATTATACGTGAGCCTCGTAATATAGTAACAATGAAATTTGTATCAGAATTATTTTTTGACTATTCATCAAATATGGAGTATGAGTTGTTCAAAATTTCAGCCTCAAATAGGCACTTTTGAGATCTTGGCAATTTTAGAAATATTTCTTTTTTCCCATACTGCTATAAAATGCACACTTGGTATTCCATTTACTGCCGTGAATCGCAAGTCAGTCCCATCTGTAATAAGTAGGCATTGAGAAAATGGGCTGTGAAGTTTCCAGACTCGTTTTCCATACGAATATTCAAAAAATTCCAGAGGATTGGAACATGTTCCAATCTTAATGACACTTTCACGACTTGCTTTTTACTACGATATCTTTCCGAGAAAAATATAAAAATCGAAACACGGTTCATTTTTGTGTTACACGGTGCGGAAATCTGTAGTGGGACTGATATGCGGTTACTTTTCATTATGGGACAATTTGACTTGCTGTTTTTTCCTAATTTTTCCGAACAAATAATATAATCTCATTAGTGCATCTGAAAGAGCATTGGAAGATATGTTGAAAACTGAGCTCAACTCAATTTTGACGAAAATGCAGATGGGACTGACTTGCGATTCACGGCAGTTTACTCAATGCCTACTTTTGTCGAATGTTACAAATATGCAGTTATGGGCAGCGATGAAAAATGAGTTTCTAAACTTCACAGCCCATTTTCTCAATGCCCACTTTGTACAGATGGGACTGACTTGCGATTCACGGCAGTGTAGTCCTAACAGCACAGAAAATGTCCCTGAATTTCACTTTATAAAGAAAACATTACTCACCAAGGTCAAGGAGAGTTCTTGAGCACCGTTTCCTGTCGACCGCAGCACTCTGGCTAGGATTTTGATGGGTAGCCGAGTTGAAAGAGTAGGTCTTGGACTGCAATGGTGTTGTTTCCTTGCGAGGAACTTGTCTCGCACTGACGATGCTGAATTTGGTAACTAATAAGTGGCCCACAGTCGGAAGTTTGCATATTCATTTTGTCGGCATCCGTGCAACTTTCGATTCAAAGTTACCAAAATGCGTGTTACGATGAGACCAAATAACATTCGCATCACATCTGTACGGTAATATTCTTCACTCCGGGTCGATTCAGGAATCTAATAGACCTGCATCGCGCCCTTGTTGGCCTTTTGCTTGGAAGGCATTTCAGGTGGCCGCGTCCTGGAGCAGGAAGACGGAATCCGCGAAATCCAGAAAATCGAACTGCATTGAAACTGTCGACAACAACAAAAACAAACCGACCCCAAACAAAAGAAGTGGAAGAAAACGAAAAAAAATTGTCAACTGCAAAAACGTCAAATCAAGCCTGCACGGAAACGCGATTCCTCTCAATTTTGGGTTGTTTCAACACAATTCCGTAGTTGTTGAGTAAAAATGAATTTTGGCTAAATTTCCAAATTCCCCATTTGGTATTTACCTTTAATTTGAAAATTATACTCAGTTCTTTATAGATTTAACTCAAATTTGAGTTCTTTCAACCCAAGCATAAGAAAAGTTAATTTTTTTTACAACCGAGCAAGGATGGAAAAAATCGCCTCTAGCGACTTACGACATAGTATTTGAATGGTCTAAGAGGGCCGATGCTCTTTCAGAAGTATGATTTGAACAGCTCATCACGCGTGCATAGTAAGGATATATGGAACATCCGATGCACTGTTTGTCGCGGGACAAACCGTTTGTCAGATGTTGTAACATGTTGCGATTAACATGAATCAGAACGCGTTCACGGCATAATTTGCCGCCCAAACCATGCCCGATTGATTTTCTGATTAGAAATGGTATACCTGAAGATAGATCGCGGAATAAGAGCTTTAAAATCCTCGAAAAGTTATGAATTTGGTTTGCGAACAATTTATCGTTAGCACACATGCCGAGCGATTCTTTTTTCGCAGAGCGGAATTTGTTGTTTGGCCTTGACGACTAATGGTTTATCGTTGTTGCTATGCTCGCACGACAAAGAACAACCGCGATGCATCATTTATTTTGTCATGATCACTAGATTTCCATCCTTGCAACCGAGAATTTTGGGTTGGCACTTAATTTTGGGTATGACAGCTGAGCGACGTTGCAGTCTGATTGACTGTTTAACGATAAACTTGCGACGATCGACGCGTCACCATATTTCATATAACGGAAGGTATTAGAACTAACTTGGAGGTGATGATTTGGAGGTTATTTGGCAATTTGGAGGTTAAAATCTCCTCCAAACACTAGCGATTTTGCGGTGGGATGTTGACGTTTGATGACAAATGCACAATAAAAATTTAGGTAACTCTCACTTTTTCGATATTTCGTGTCTCTTTATCGAGTTAAAGAGAACCAGACACGCAGCGAACTGGACTATCGAATTTCATACATTTTGCCTTATGAAAAATGGAACGATTATTGCAATACGAACGCTTTATGTATCGTTTTAGCATCACTCCATATCAAGGTGTCGAAAGGCGCGTGGTGTACGCTCGGGCTTATCGTTCGCAAGGTTCCTGGTTCGATTCCAGGTTGCCGCGAAAACATTTTTTGTTTTCAAATTCTGGTTCCATAAGGCATATTTATGAATTTCAATCCGATTTCTTGTGGCGAATTTTCATAAGGGGTTCCTATGTTTATCGATAGTCCATTTGCCTGAGTGTAGTAAAAGACGTTGTTCATGGCTAACTCGATGGTCCTCTGGATTGACTGTTTAACGATAAACTTGAAACGCTCGACGCGCCACCATATTTCATATAACGGAGGGTATTAGAACTAACTTGGAGGTGATGATTTGGAGGTTATTTGGCAATTTGAAGGTTAAAATCACCTCCAAACCCTAGCGATTTTGCGGTGGGATATTGACGTTTGATGACGAATCTCATCAGCACTGATTTTGTGTTCCTTAACTCGATACCTCCCTTACTGTATGGTCCCTCCAATATTAAGTTATGGAGAGTTGACTGTAATAGATAAATCCGAAAAAATAAAAACAAATTTTACTTTTTCCACGGACATTCATCGCTCAGTCGACGCATCTCTCTCTGTTTTTGAATATTGTCTGTTGCTTTTGCTAAAGAAGGCAAATTAACTCAACTGTAAAAACTAAATGCATCGCATCGATGATTTTTTAAAATTGGGGTTATTAGATCTTGGTTTTATAATATTCTCCGTGTATGTCAAAAATTCAGTTCGTTCAACATTTTCATTAAACAGCAACACTGCTGCTTGTTTTTATGACGGTAACCAACTAAACAAACGCCGCGTTCATTATTTCAATCGTGTGCTAGAATAAGGGCGTAAGTCGCAAGATCGATTTCTCTGAATAAATGTGACAAGATGAGGGTTTGTTGGTTTTTCACTTCAGAACGCTAGGCAGCGATGCAATCTTGCGTCCTGAGGCGAACAAATGCTGACAAACTTGCGTCTTGTCGCTTTTTTCAACAGAAGAGACGATCAATCAAGAGAAATCGATCATGCGACTTACGCCCTTATTCTAGACCACGCTCATTTTTTTTATCGGTTTGTTTCCCTGTGCTTGATTGAATTTGCGCAGAGTGGTGTTGCTTAAGCTTCAGGAAATGTGAAAATGCATCGGAAAACCGTCAACCTTAGTGAGTTCCCAATGTGTAGCACGGACAGGAACATCTAACACCCAGAAACGCTAACATTGGCAAATTGATTCCTGGGGCCATCAATGGAGAATCAATGCAAAGCCTGCGAATGTGGGGTTTAGAGCATAAGGATGCCACTGGCCTTTGGTTGTGCGAGGAAACAGGACAATTGCATTGTGTTTCAATTCGTTTGAAGTAAGTATTTCCGATATTTTTGTACATGTTACTAAATGTCTTGCTACCCAAACTAGTTACAGGGTAAGTGCCAAAACCTTACGAGAAAAAGCATCCATAATTGATTTATGGCTTGGTTTTGTGTATAAATGCTATCAATTCTAATTCTATAGGGAAAATCCAAAATTGATGTCAATCATTTTTCGGGATTGGCCAAAGCGGGGGTGAAGAAATCGGCCCTAAGACACTCCCCTGTTACTCTTTTCCCTTCCCCCAAATAATGGACGTATTTTTTTCGATGTCCTCAATGGCGTGACGTAGTTGATGGTCATTTCTTACCAGATTTAATAGGAGCTTGCGGAACAAAACTCTGTCGCGAGCAACACGGCAGAACAGCTCAATGTCGGACGCGAGTAGCTCGCTAAATTCCTTTGCCGTGGTAAGGCCGTGGACATTAATAACTGTGGACGCATAGTTGTCCAGACCGGCTCTGGACAGCATAGCCTCCAACTCCAGGTCCAGAGCCTCAGGGTCCAAAAGAGGGTTGTACGCTCGCTGTTCCTCGGATATCTGGATTGCAAGCACTGGCAGCACCCCGTCCACAGTTATATATTGTATTGTTTCCTCCATTATTCTGCAATTATATGAATTCTAACCTTACTTTTTCACAATATTTTTCAATTCCGGATTAAAGTCGGAAAATAAATAAAAAGTTTTAAAATTTGTCGCGCGAAAAAATCTCTGGCAAATTTTAATTTCTTGAAATTGAACTTGAACAATCACTTACCTCCTTGCTTTAGATAGCCAATCAATTTTTTTTAAAATAATGCACTTTTATACACCGAATACTTTTTTCGCACTGAAACACCGCCGATCGCTAAAGACGCTCTGATTTGAATGAGAAAAATGGCTGACAGATTTGCGTAACGTGAAGTGCGCCCAAATCTGGTTATTTTAATTCATGATTATGAATATTTAGGTCATGAATTCATGAAAAGAAGTCATGGTTTCATGACTCAGCGTCATGATTCTATGATGCAGCGTCACTTTTGACCGCGTAAATATCTTTGGCATAACGCTTTGGACGATTATGACTTATGTTCATGAAACCAGTGTTTATTATTCATGATAATCGTCGTTCGCCTCATGATATCATGACTCTTGGTCATGATATCATGAATCATAGAATTTTATGATTTCATGACTTTTTGTTCATGAATCGGGGAACGGATTTTTTCCCGTGTAATATTAAAAAAAAACCAGAGTTGAAAAACTTATTTTTGTTGGACCACCCTGCGATGATTAGGAAAAAATGCTCTAGATTGGTCAAATTTTGAGCTACAGAAAAAAAATTTTTTGGCAAATTTCAAATTCTACTGCTTTGCCTAAGAATATATACCAGTATTTTTGCAATTAAAAAAGTTGATTATATGATTTGTGTGAAATTGTGGACCATCCTAGTTTAAAATAACACTGTATGAAAGCTTACATTTTTAGAAATAATTTTGTGGAAGATTATTTTTGTCTAAAATTTGATTTTCATGCTCAAAATGCAAAATAATAAAGAAATACATACATAGTTAAAAATAATGAAGAAATGACGTGTTATCTCCATTTATGCGATGTAAACATGACGTCATGTAAATTTAAGTCTTAAATCATGTAAAAATGTGTTATATGTCATGTAATCACACAGAATCCTGCTGAATTACATGACATATAACTGAAGTTTACATGACATATCATGTAAATATCCATGATAGTCCACGCTCCAATTATGTGAAATTTACACGTTTCGTTCGAACTGTGTACTATGAAAATCTTCAAAATAGTTTTAGAGAACTATCTTTCTTATTTCATATTTCTTGTCAAAGTGGTCTATGAACGACTTTAAGAACTTAACAAAACGCAAATTTTTAATCAAAAATATTGTTGATAGCTATTTTAGTTCAAAAGTTATTAAAGTTTTTCAACTTAAAATCCTTTGTTTTTCAGAGCATTTTATTAGAGTTACAAAATAACACATTTTGCCGTTAAAAGATATTTTTTATGTTTGCCCCAATCAGAGATATCTACAATCAAAGTAGGCAAGTTTATGAGAGAAGGACAACAATAACTCCCAAACGGAAAGAGATAGCCCTCACCAAATTACGCATTTTACAAATCTCTAAAAGTGTGATGAGAAATTGGAATTGAAAACTCTTGAGCCAGAAAAACAGTTTTTTTAGGACCACTCTATGTCACCGTAGGAAAAAAGCTCTAAATCGGTCAATTTAAGTGATACAAAAAAACTTTTTTAGCAAAGTTACTTGAAATTGAATCGTCTACAACTTTGCTGAAGCATGTATAATATAATTTCTACAAATAAGAAAGTTAGTTACACAATTTCTATGAAAATGTGGTCAACCCTAATTTTCAATAGCACCAAACAAAGGACCCTACTAATACAAACAACTTTGTAGAAGACCGTTCTCGTCTAATGTTTCTTTCTAAAGCTCAAAATTCATCTTTCCGCGTAAATCTGATTCCTGGACCACTGTGCAGTGGCTGTTGGCCACAGAACGGAGAAACGTTACATCTGTTTCTTCACGTGCATGACGACAAGGGCCTTGATACCGTTAACAGCCTGACGACGCAAGCGACGGCGATTCACGTGCCGTAGAGGAAAACCGTTGGAGTTCTACTTCGACAACGGCACAAACTACCAAACCGCAAGCAATGCGATCTTGCAGCAGATTCAAGCGGTAAGCGAAGACGAGCTAACAGATTACAGAACCCGGTGTTTTTTTTTTAACCCACATAAGGTCTGGAACTGACTGGTTTGCACGGTGTGTTTCGTAGAACATGTTTATTACAAAAAAATAGGTAAGTCTGAAACTTCTCCACAATAAAGTCTAGGTTTCTCGCGCTCATTTGCTGCTAAAACCAAAATAATCGGTCGGGGGGTCCAGAGTAATTTTTTTTTTGTTCGATTTCGAGAGACTTGCACATTTGTTTGAATTTGCCTATTTATGTGTTTATGTACATTAGGGCGGTTCAAAATTAAAAAATGTTTGAGAATTCAATCTCACATATGTTCCTTACTATCTTTACTATAAAAATAGTGTTCTGTGAAATTCGCAGCTTTCTAGGTGGTGATTTAAGGTGGCCCAAAGACAATGTAGGTTTATATGGAAATTACTATGAAGAAATTTTGAGGTATGTTCCAAACACGCTTGTACTGTAATGTAAGTACAAACTTATTATCCCATTGTAAAAGCTCATTTTTGAAACCATAATAAAGAAATTTGCTGGAGAGAGAAATTCAATTCGACAGATAGCAGAAGAGATATTCATGAGTTTGTTTGCTATGATTTAGCTTAACCCCTCTACCGACAGCTTCATTTTTTCAGCACAAAAATGTATTTGAATCGCGATAACTTTTTTGTTTCTCTATATTTTTCCACCATTTTTTCACAACTTCTCAAAAAACTCTTCAACTTTTGGAATCTATGTCGGTATTGACCATTGGTCAACTGGTTTTGAAAATATGTCGGTGTTCCTTGGGGGACCGACACTTCCCATATACAATTTCAATATGATGTTTTAAGTAGTTTTCAAGATCTCGTTACGGCTAGAGTGGTACCAAAAACATAAAAGCTCATTGCTCAAAAACAGTTTCGCCGATTTGTTTAATTTCTTCACAATAGACTTTCATCAAAGTTTAGTTTTGAAAAGCGAATAACTGAATATGAGAAAAAATCTGTAGTCAGAGATAATTACGAGAGTTATGGCTATGCGTCGATCCCCCAAGGAATTTTGGAATATCTCCGAGTATAGATGACCAATGCTCAAAACCGATACAGATTCTGAAAATAAGAGAGTTTTTTGAAAAGTTGTGGATTTTTTTTTTTCAAAAATATTGAGAAACAAAAAAGTTATGGCGATTTGAATGTTTTGAAAAAATGAAGCTGCCGGTAGAGGGGTTTATATGGGGTTATAGTACTGCAAACAAGTACAAAAATCCCAAACCCATTTTAGCCTCATGATGTTAGTTTCTGATCTTTTCATAAGCACTGTGCCATAAAGAAAGTAATATAAAAAATAAAAGATTTGAAACTTCTCAAATACCATCCAAATTAGCGTATTTTTCAGCACCATGGGGCAAGTATATTACATGCCTTATAACAAGGTTTATTACATGCGAATCCCTCTACTAGTTAATTCGAATAACTGAAATTGTGTTTTTTGAAAGGCGGATAAGTCACTTTTGTAACGAGTAAAAAGAGAAATCTCGCATAATTTATGATCTCGTCCTAAAAGCCATAGCTTGTTATTACTGAGCAAACGAATAAATTTACACTTTATTTCACAATGCTACGACGAAGAGAAGATCCTCCTCTGTCTCCCAGCGGTGACAGTTTTCATTTTTGTCCGTTTATCTGCTTAATAATAACGAGCTACACACTCGATTATCAATGGTTTTAAGGGTGAATATACATAGAAGCCAAAACTCGAATTTTCAAAATCACAAGTCTAGAGAAGCAGACAACCGGTAACTCACTGGTCACTCGCTGGTGGCGACTAATCAATAAAATGTTCAACGCAAAAGGTTGTCAGGTTCTCAAGATACAAATCTACAAACAAGCTCTTGAAAATTCGAGGTTTGATATCGATGCATCTTCACCTATTAAAAATATTTCCTAATAACTTCTTACATCATTATGACCAATTTAAGTACCATTTTCAAGGTTTTTCGTGAACAATAACTAAAGTGACGTTTGAGACAGTTTTGCAATTATGCGTATATTGTATGTCATATATGCCCAGACAACCAAAATGTACGTATAACGAAGTCACCTGGAGGCCTTATATGTGCAAAATTTCACTTATAAGATGTCGCGAAAAGGCCTTCTACGTACAAAATTGGAGGCGATATGCGTGCATATATTATGTGATGAACAATAGCATACAATGCGAGTGTATAAATATTCTACAGAACTAACCTGTGATCTTATGCAACTTAACTTATGATAACAAATGTTGATTTGACAGCTGCTACGGATTGATTCGACTTACTTTGTACGAGTGTACGAGACGAAACAAAAAGTACAAATGAACTCAGAAAAGCAGTGTTTTATGCGAGGAAACTCATAAATCTGACGAGTTTATCCACGGTGTTTTGCGAGTTTGATGTAATTAGTATGAATAAACGAGTTGTAACGTGAACTTTCATGCGATTTGTGGTTGTCTGGGTGCTTATTACAGCTCTTTTGAGCAAGAACAACTTTACCTTCCAAGCCAAGGTGTTCAAATGGTTTGATCTTGCAGTTTGTCCCGTATCTATGTTCACCGCAATGTGTGTCGGTAAAAAAACACATATCCTTGAATACTTCACACAAAATAAAAAAAAATGTTCTGGACCCCCCGACCGATTATTTTGATTTTGGCCGCAAATGAAAGAGCAAAGTCTAATTGTTTTTAGTTCGAAATTTCAGACTTACCTATTTTTTTGTAATAAAGTTACCCCACAAAGACACCGTGGTTTGCATAGTGAAGGTAGCAGTCACCGTGCTGAACGATGGTTGGGCGATAAGCGACGAAGTGTTGCTGACAGGCATTGCAGAATTCGCTCTCATTTGAGTATGAAGCACGATCAAAGCAAGCAAAGAAAAACATCCCATCTGTTGCGGTCCACGATCGTCATTGTATCACAAGGTGTAACAAGTCTGATAAATGGAAGCAGCGAGCGAGAGCCCCAAAGAGAGAGCGATGATAAAATGCATTTTTCTCGCTTGTTTACCGTTGGGGGTAGGTGTTTTTCTTTACTGGCACGATAAACCATCCACGAACTTCCAATAGCAATAGTGTCCCCCAGGCTTGGAGCATGTTTAGAGGGGTTTTATCATGCACTACTATCCCCCCAATCTGATCAAGGTTGTAGCAGTATACGATAAACAGTCTCTCATAATGTGCAGCATGTTATGATAGTTACAGGAAGCGATACGTGAGAGATTCTCTCAATTTTCTCAGGATTCAATCCCTGGTTGCTGAAGACTATCGTGGAAGCCGAAGACCTAATTAATTCGCGGTGAACAAGCCCTTCCACGAACTAGCGAAGGTGAAGCACTTCGGGATCGCTAAAAGTGGTCTCAGCATCCAACGGATCAGCTCTGGGCTCGAAGTGTAGCCGAATATCTGCCGACGATCAACCGAAGGACCACGTGCCACACGGACTCGCCTCCATTAACATTTGGTGATCTGGTGTATATCGTTGACGAAGCCGTGTGGAAGATCTGGATCCGTGGCACCGTGACCGAAGTCTACCCGGGAGCGGATGGTCGACCCTCACCAGAGCTACGGGAAGGATTATGTTCGCTTCGTCGCCCATAACCCTGTAATGACAATGCATCTGGCTACGTACTTCCTAGGCGAAGCACAGCTGTCAGTGAGTATTTTGGTACGCGTGAGGGAGAAGGTAAATAAACAAAACATTAAAACGAATGAGGAGAAAAACAAAATTATTTATGTAGAAAAGTAATGCTCTGGAAATTCAGTTTGCATGAAGGTGGCCCAATTCTGAACAGTCATTATGCCAAATGGCTTTATGCCAACCGACTTTATGCCAAACAGGGTACAATCGAGAGCATCTTGAAGGACGAACGCGAGGTGATCAATAACTTTATAGCTGCTGGAGGGATTCGGGGTCTTCCTTAGCCGAGTGGTTAAAGTCCGCGGCTACAAAGCAAAGCCATGCTGAAGGTGTCTGGGTTCAATTCCCGGTCGGTCCAGGATCTTTTCGTAATGGGAATTTCCTTGACTTCCCTGGGCATAGAGTATAATCGTACCTGTCACACGATATACGAATGCGATAATGGTAACTTTGGCGTAGAAAGCTCTCAGTTAATAACTGTGGAAGTGCTTATAAGAACACTAAGCTGAGAAGCAGGCTCTGTCCCAGTGGGGACGTTAATGTCAAGAAGAAGAAGAAGAAGAGATGGTAATGGAGCTGAACTCATCAAGATGGGCCCAGAGATGCAGGTCATTTTTCTGCACCAAGTTAGATTCCGTGATAATCCGAGCAATCGCTATTCTAAAAGCGGCCTACAAAGTGTTATCCCAAATCATCTTCCGTTGTCTGTCATCTGTAGTAAACGAGTTCTTGGGATGTTATCAAGTTACTGGCTTCGTTGACAGCCTATCGGCAACGGACCAGATCTTTTCTGTACGAAAAATCCTCCAAAAATTTGGATATCAGGTCCAAACGAATCGCCTTTTTATCGATTTCGTATGTTAAAAGCTATATGGCGGTGAAGAGTCTGAATGATTATCTATCCAATAGATGGTGCTAATAGCAAATTTGCTTCAATTTTCTGTATCTTAAAATCCTTTTCAGCTAGAAGGCTGGTTTCTTCGGAAACGCTGTTCAGCAGACCAAGTGCTATCTGGCAGTGGATTGGAAATTCATTCGCTAGGTGGCGCTAGTAAAAAGAAATCTTCAATCTTCTCTACCGCTGAATTAGAATGGCCGTTCAAAACCTGACCTTAGTATATCAGCAACAATATGCAACACTATTGATTGTCAAGATTTTTATCAGCTAGAAGGTTGGAGTCTCCGGCAAAGATATTCGGCTATATTCAGCAGTCTTCGGGCGAGTAGTTCAACAGATTAAGTGCTATCTTGTGGTTGAAAATCTGATAAGAAACACATCCACTATGTCGTACTAGTAACATATTTTTAAGGAGTCTGATTGAAAATTCATCGGCATAGTGGCGCAAGTATAAAGAAATTATCAATCTTCACTACCTCAAGATCCATTATAGCTAGAAGGTTGCTTTCTTAGGCAAAGATATTCAACAGATTCAGGGCTATCTGAAGGTGAAACATCTATTTGAGAATTTGTCCGCTAGATGGCGCTAGTAAAAAAATGTCTTCATTTGTCTGTATCTCAAGATCCTTATTAGTTAGAAGATTGGTATCAAGGGCTATCTAGCGGTAAAGAGTCTGATTGGCAATTCATCCACTAAGTGGTACAAGTTTTCAATCTTATCTACCTCTTCCTTATCTGTTATAAGATGTATTTCTAATCAGATAATCCCCCACAAGATAGCAGTTTATCTGTTAAACAACTCGGCCGAAGACAGCTGAATATAGCCGAATATTTTTGCCAAAGACTCCAGCCTTATAGCTGATAAGGATCTTGGGCAACAATACTGTTATATATTATTGATGATTTGCTACAGTCATGTGTAAAATCAGATTTTGAACGGCCATTCCGAATCATCATTTTATGATAATCGGCTATATGCTATTGCACACTTCATAACTATTTGAAACGAATTGGTAATAATTTCTGGTCAGTCATACATAGGTGCCAATATTTTTCACCTTCAGATAGCCCTCAATCTGCTGAATATCTTTGCCGAAGGCACCAAACTTCTAGCTGATAAGGATCTTTAGGTTCAGACAAGGAGAAAAAAAAAGAAAAATACTGGCGCCACCTTGTGAAAGAATTCCCATTCAGATTCTTCACCGCAAAATAGCTTTTAAACTGCTGAACAGTTTTGCCCAAGACACCAAACTTCTAGCTGATTACGATCCTACGACACAGACAATTGAAGAACAATTTGAATTTGAATTTGAAGTTCTCGATCAGGTCACCACCGCCAGATAGCTCTTGATCTGCTGAACAGCTTTGCCGAAGATACCAACCTTCTAGCTTTGGATGTTGAAATATCCGTTTGATGCCAGTATCGAACCCCTCGTGTCTACGCTTTTTCTGTTACCGTAAAACGGGGTAACTTTGATAATGCGGGTAACTTTGATAGTGCGAGACCCACAACATATTAAACGAAATAACGAAGTTTCTGTTAATCAGTTAAGCAAAACAAATGCAAAAGTAAAGAGTATTAGTATGACACTTCATGTCAAAGCTATTTTCATTGGAATCAAGTGCATTTGAGGCTTTTTATACGAATATTAAAAATTGACACAATTTTAGCATTTTCGAAACGCTTACAAACAATCTGTTCTACGATCACTATTTGATGTAGTTTTGAATAGTTGACCAATTTTCTTTGACAGCCTAGTTATCGTAGAACTTGAATACGGTCTCAAATCTCTTAGCGAATAGCATTCTCACAAACTGGGATCATTTTTGTAATTTAAGTCAGAAATTTCCATATAACGTTAAACGCCTAGAGCTATGCAATGCCCTACAAATGTTCGTTATTCATTCAATTTTGTTCGATTCATACTCCATTATCAAAGTTACAACTTTCGGTTATATGAAAAATTATATATCCATTCATAATAAATCTTTTGGAAATCTATCGACTGCAATCGATAGCTAGGATGCCAGTACTTGTTTTATAAATATAAATTATTATTCTTTGAAACAGCATGCATAAATATTCAAGTTTTCTTCGAAAAAACTATCAAAGTTACCCCGTTTTACGGTACCTGAAAAAGGGGGAGGGGTCAGCGGGGATGTCTTACCCAAGAATTGTAGGACCAACTAACCGCATTTACTTCAAAATTTATTTCAAATTAATTGATCTACTGGTATCCGAATTGTGGCCATTTGAAAATACAATGTTCGTCTCGGGCTTCTAAGGATAAATAAAAAACGGCGAACATTTCAGTTCGTTCAAATCACTACGAAAAGGTGATGGACTTTCGTGAATGTTGTTCAATATCTCGCCGTTAGCAGCTCGGCTACGATTTTTACGAGATCCAGTCAATTTGTTTGCTTCGCGGATGGCATGGACATTGTCGGCCGAAAATTTGAAAAGATGCAGACCTGTACCCACTTCTGAAATGTGAGGCAGCAAAAGTTGGGCTGATGATGAATGTGCCCAAGGCAAAGTACATACTAGTAGGTGGAACCAAATGTGACGGAGTTTGCCTTTGTAGCAGTGTTAAGATAGACGGGGCTACGTTTGAGGTGATCGACCAGTTCGTCTTCCTCGGATCCTTGCTAACGGCTAAAACCATGAAATACGGAGAAGCATCATCAGCGGAAGTCGTTTCTACTATGGGTTCCAGAAGAAAGTACGGTAAAGAAAGATTCATCCCCGTGCCAAAGGCACAATGTAAAAAAACGCTCATAAGACCGGTGGTCCTCTACGGGAATGAAACGTTGACTATGCTCGAGGATGCCTTTCAAACTTCTGGGGGTTTTTGAACGTCGGGTGCTTAGGATGGTCTTTGGTGGCGTGCAGGGAAACAGTGTGTGGTGACGAAGGATGAACCACGAGCTCACCCAACTCTACGACGAGTCCAGTATCCTAAAGCTAAAGCTGGAAAGACACGCTAGGCAGGGCATATTGCACAAATGCCGGACAACAGCCTTGCAAAGTTGGCGTTCGTTTCGAATCCGGTCGGAACAGGAAGGCGTGGGGCGTAGCATGCTAGATGGATTGACCAGGTACATCAGGACCTGTAGAGCGTGGGTCGCAGTCGACGATGGAGAAAGACGGCCATGATTTCAGTGAATTGGCAAAATATGGTTGGCAAGGTTTTGTCAAATCAACTGATGTAGAACCAAACGAATGAATAATGTAAGTGTGTAGCTAGGTTTTTGCAACAGCTATAACTGAAAACGGTTAAATATGTTAACACCAGTGAATTCAGGAAAATTGTAATCCAGATGTTGAAGGTCCTCTGTATGGTAATTGTTCCTTTTTATCAGTTATATTTTTTTCTGGAAATATTGATTATTCCACTATGGTCGCACTTTTACCCCACCTTACTCTATCCTCATTCAGCTTTGGACTGTATTTTACTGTTGCTCGCTGCCTGTTTGTCGTTGCTGTTGTTATTACACTGCAGCAATCGTGCCAAGTTCGAAATGGTCCAGTTCGGAAGCCGGAATTGGGTGAGATTCCCATCTCTCATCTAGCTGGCTGTTGCATTCGGTTATGGTCCTAGCTATGTGGAACAGGAACGGCTGGGCATTATTTGAACATGGGCACCAGCCTGGTCCGAGCCGGTACAACATGTTGAACACTATTTGGGACGGTAACAGCGACAACGATGACGACGAAGGCTACGGTAAAAACCGAAAACTGCATCATGAGCCAACCATCGAGAGTACGCTGGAGTACTCGCCTGGGAAGCGAATTTTCATTGGCAATATCAGTTCCTTCACCCATTTGTACGAAGTGGACTCGATGCTTAAAATATGTGATAATTGGCGAAATTTGTTAAATCCACCCTTTTCCATCCACAAATTTAAAACCTATCCCTACTTCAGTTTTCGAAATCGTTTCAGATTCCGGTGATCAAATCCAAGTTCCAAATTCTTCAACTCAAACCCGAACTCTGCACACCGTCTGCCCCAGATCGAGGCTGTTCTAGATGGTCCCAGATATGATCCCACACCGCCCAGGATGTAAGTAAGGGCCACTCTCTCTATATTAATGATATTTAGATAGATTCAGCTTCGATTCAGTCACTTTTTCCGTCGAATGCATGATACTGGTGCACTCACTCGCACGTACGTAGACGGCTGTAGTGTAGCTGGTCCGGTGAATGTTCCGAGCCTTCCCTTTCCCTTGGGGAACGCTTTATTCAGCAGGGAACGGAACACTCAAAGTGGGTCTTTAGCTGTCGGCTTTGGTATTTTATGGCATCCATATATTACTGAGCGCTGGCTAGCATATGGGTGTTCGGTTCTAAATGGCGCTTGCATGCCTCAGAGATGATTATACGTGAGAGGCAGCGGCAAAAAATGTAACAGTCCACTTGATGCTGTACTCTCTCTAGCTAGTGGTATCGTCAGTTGGGCAGGACAAAGGCTTGGGATAACTGCTGCAGGTGGCATCATGGTTCAGGAGATAATACTGTTTTTATTTTCTTGTGGCAAGTATGAACTGCTGCGTGTCTTTTCAGTTTCGATTATGGAGGGTGTGGCGCGGAATGAACTTTGAATTTGAAGTTTCCATTATTGAGGCATTTGCCCTCGCGTCAGTGTTGGTCTCAAAACAGTGAAGTGTTGTACATGAGGGTTATCAGGTGAAATACGGCGTTCATGCAGGCCTTAGTATTTGCGATATGATAGTTGAGTTCACCAAACACTTTGAAATCGAAATAGCTAACTCAGGGCCAGTGAAGTCATGCGATGCTCCATTGCGAGATATCTCATCAGCTAATTCCTTTCCAAGGATGGAAGAATAGCCCAGTAGCAATACAAGGTTCTTAGAGTTGGCTGAATAAGATTCTCAATTTGTGTTCATAACAAGCCTCGACCCAAGGAAAAGCTTTTATAGCAGCATGACTACATATCTGAACAGAAGTATATGACTTTACAAAATTACCAAGGCAGGCTCTTTACTGATGTAAACATCAAGTTTGGTTGTAAATATGTGACGTCACTCCTATCGTACCATATACCATCCAGACCACTAGATCAATTTTTTCGAAAATTTGTTCGAGGTGGATAGGAATGACATCGTCAACCCAGACAACCAGAATGTACATATAACGAAATCACCTTTTGCGTTATGCGATGCTTAAATGCGCAAAGTTTCACATATAAGATGTTGCGAAAAGGCCTTATGCGTACAAAAGTGGAGGCGATATACGTGCATATTTTATATGATGAAAACCAACATGTAATGCGAGTGTGTAAATTTTATTGCGAACTAGTTTGTACTCTTATGCGACTTAATTTATGATAACAACATTGATTTGACAGCTGCTACGGATCAATCGAGTTACTTTGTACGAGTATACGGGACGAAACGAAATGTACGTATGAACTCATAAAATAGCGTTTTATGCGAGACAACTCATTGATCAAACGATATCATCCATCATGTTGTGCGGGTGTGATGAAATTTGTGTAAATAAACGACTTTGTTCGTAAACTGTTATGCGACTTCTGGTTGTCTGGGAAGTAGCTGTCAGTTTTCGGAATATATCACCTTCTTAATTTAGTACACCGTGACTTTACCCATTACACACTGTTTAAGTGCTGATAGCACTCCATATTGCGGGGAAATTTAAAAAATTGGATTGCTTCGCGGAAATAACGCAGCAATCTCCGCATAGAAGAAACTAATCATAGCAAGCACTGCAACTCTTCAGGAGAAACAGATCATACTCATTGACAGTAAACAATCAGAATGGCGGTAGTAAAATTACAGCAACGTTTTCTTGTGAGTACCACTTGAAATTGGAAAGTTTTCCTTAAGCTTAGGTTACCGTTTCCAAAAGGATATCGAAATCAATGATCATCAGATTCACCTAAACGTGGCATGATAAACCTTCTAATTGAAAGGGGGTACTAGCGAATTGGAAATCTGATCCGGAATCTTTCAAAAACGGATTATTGAAGTGAACAAGCGAATCAAGATCTTCTACGGTACACTCATCCAGCATTCTCTCTTTGACTTAGAAAGGAATCAATTGCTAGTTTTCCCGCATTTTCTGTTGTCTGTAGATGATGCTTTTGGATCACCCCCTTCCCCCTTACAATGCTTAGAAATAAAACAAACTAAATTTGGTACAGCTGACAGAAGCAACATTTCAATATTTGTAGTCACGGGTGGCTACGATTAAAATGGTGAGAAATTTTCCGATAGACTACCCAGAACTTTCCAGGAATCGAACATTTTCTCGCAACGCATAATACATAAGAGCAAATATTTCCGCCTGAAAAACGGTGCAGTTTCTATCAAGTGAGTAAAACTGATTCAGCCTTAACTTACGAAAATATACACCAGCACCAGCTACACCTTCGAGAGGGAGTTATCAGTGTAACATATTGTAACGTTTTACGTTTTTTCGTTAAAAAAAATAATAAAAAAGTTTGTGAACTTTTGACGTTTTTATCTTTAAAAAAAAAACATTTGAATTTGAATTTGATTGAGCTCAGTGTTACGTATATTGTCGATAAGGTTTGTGTCTAGACTAAATGTACTTAATTGACGTCACCCAGTATAGGATATGTGTAGTGATGTGTAAACCTTTGTAGTGTTTATTTTCGTTTTAGCCATGTTCGTTTACCGAAGGCACGAGCTCTCGCCATATCAAATTTAATTTGGGTGCAATTTTTGAAAGAATAGGCTCTTTATGTGAGCAGGTTTCTTGTCTGCTCCAAAGAAGTAGACTCGTTCAAATCGCTTCTTAAGGCGAAACTGGAGGCTTTTCCGTTGGGATTAACATAGCCAGCTTTCAAATTCAAATTTTCTTGGTAGTAGTGAGCTCATCCAAGTATCGCTATGGGGAGTATTGTAATCGCGTGTAATTCAAATAACGGAAAATATAAGAATGCCATAATCGGGTGGACATTAACAAAACAATTACTCAAGGAACTGAAATAACTTAGTTTAGGCTGAACGACCTTGGTAGCATGTCACAGTGGGGCAAAATATCTTAATTTTCAGTCAATTTCTCTATAGTCATAGATATGAGTTTTTGAGAATTGTTATCTCCGACGAACTATATAGCATAGATATGAACTATATTTTGGGGCCCAGATAGCCGTAGCGGTAAACGCGCAGCTATTCAGCAAGACCAAGCTGAGGATCGTGGGTTCGAATCCCACCGGTCGAGGAACTTTTCGGGTTGGAAATTTTCTTGACATTCCAGGGCATAGAGTATCTTCGTACCTGCCACACGATATACGCATGCAAAAATGGTCATTGGCATAGTAAGCTCTCAGTTAATAACTGTGAAAGTGCTCATAAGAACACTAAGCTAGAAGCAGGCTCTGTCCCAGTGGGGACGTAATGCCATAAAGAAGAAGAAGATGAACTATATTTTGTGGATCGAAAATTCGATCTACTTGGCTTTGAAATTATATAGGCTAGTTTTCCATTTCAATAGTATTAAATAAATTGTAAGAAGTATTGCAAAACGTTTGATAAAAATTGAAAAAAAAAACAATAACAATTTGAGGGCAAAAAAAATGTAAGCAACATTTTTTTTATATCTATTGCATACAATTTTAGTGATCATGGGTTCGATTTTCAGCATCTCCACAAAAAAACTTCGTTTTGCCATCGGTTTCTTTCGATAAAATAGCGGGGAAGACCATTCATTCACCATCAGTATCAGATTGTTGAAACATAAAATGAATTAATTGAGAACCAAAGACAACTTTCAGATTATTTTTGCATTGTTGGTGAATGCTTTGCTATTCTGGGAGATTTCCTGGACATATTGGAAATATGTGATATTTCTTAACCTCAATTTGTTCTGATTTTTCAAAGCAGATTTCGTTGAGTATTTCTGAAATATTGGATTGAAATGCTTAGAGAGTTCTGTTTGATCTTCGACCTTGACGATTGCTCCTTCCCCTTTCTTTTTATCTTTATTTTTGTAATTATAAAAAAAACTTTGAATGGTTCGACACTACAAGTGTAGACTTGCGAAAGGTTCACTTTATTCAACAAACTTTGGATGGTTCGCCACTGTAAGTGTCGGCATAAGAATAAGAGTGTTCTATGATGTTCCAGCCAATCGAGTTTTTGTTTCTTTTCAAATAAGTAAAATATGCTTTCGTCCTGACAACTGTAGGAATGTTACATTTAGGTATTTGTTCAACAAACTTTGAATGGTTCGTCACCTCAAGTGTCGGCATAATTTTCCTTTACATAGAAATTGTTCATATCAAATGAAAATATTATATTTTCATATAAGCATATTTATATTTGACAAAAAACTATTTATCATGGTCTAATCACTTATCAAAGTGAATCCTGTGACCCAACGATCCTCCCCATTAACAAACATCCTTCCCAGTAACCTTTGTGGAGATGCAGAGGCAAACACAGTCTCCAAATAGCAAAGGTTACACACTAACATTCCTTCCCCCAATCCCACCTGACTGCAAGGACGTGGCCGGCGCCGTTATTGACCCTGTATAAATAGAGGCACTGAATTATGCACACTGAAGAAGATTATGGCCAATCCCAGCCGAACTTCTAGTTGATTCTTTGTGCATTTTCACTGACTCCGGTCAATCACGGAATAGCAACCATTGATATGTGTAGTCAGTCTAAGCTAAGCTAAGCTAATTTTGGATTGAAATGCTTAGGAAATCTGAGAGAATTTGTGGACATATTTGAATGTTGGAGGATAATTAGAAAGGGAAGAAAAGCTCTGAACTTCACAGAGCACTATAAGATTATTTTGAATTTTTTAAAATTTTGGTGATTTTGAATAGATGTTCCGAAAATCCATTTTTTTATCGATGTTGGGAGCACAAAAATCGATTGAATCGATTTTCTTCGTTTGATTTTTTGTTTCGATTCAAGAGGAAGAAATTGATAAGAATTTTTAAATGTCTTGATAAATCATAACCTAGTTTTGAATTAGCCTGTAAGTGTTTCATATATATTTTTTTATTTCAATCGTTACATCGGTCAATCGATTCGACATGTTGAATTTAAATCGATTCAGTAACATCGATGTTGAGATCATATTTGCCCTACGCTTCTCACAACCCATATTTATCAATTTCATTCACACAAGCGCGTAGAGCGAGTGGGATTTGGTTACCGAACACCTCAATATATATGACAATATATTTCTAAGTTGTTTCTCAATACTTTTTTTTTGATTCATTGGTGAATAGTTTGGAGTTCTGAAAAAATGTCTGGACTAATTTGGAATGTTGACGCATAACGAGGGATTCTTAGGTTATTTCTGAACTAATTGAGGATTACAGAGAACTTTTAGGTCATTTTTGATTTTTTTCAATGCTTCATATTTGTTGATGCATACTCTGGAATACTGAGAGAATCTCAGAATGAATTGGGGATGTTAAAGAATAACCAGAAATTGATAGATTAGTTCGTAGCCAAATGAAGATCACATTAAACTCTTCGAATATTTCTGAATCGTTGGTAAATACTTTTGAATTCTATGATAATTTCTGCACAAATTGGGAATGCGGATAATGACAAGAAATCCTGAGGATCGCCAAGAATTATAAAAATATGTTTGAATTGTTGTTGAATACCTGGTATTCTTAGAGAAAGTCTCAAGAAAAAAAAAGTTGGATGTAGCCAGGTAACGACAAATTCCTGGAATATATCTGAATCGATCATAGATCACGAAAATATTCTCGCTGAAGTATTTCAAAATATAAAGACGGATAAACAGCGGCTGAAATCTTTTTTTTCCTTAAGATAATCAGGTAATTATTATTTTTTTAATTTCTGAATAGATGGGGAATAGTTAAATATAGATTGTCTGAGTAATTTGGAAGTGTTAATAGCAACGAGAGATTTCTTAATAATTCTTAACTAATTGAGAATCATAGATAATTGGTAAATTATTTCAGAATTGTTGTTGAATATGTTAGTATTCTGAGAGAATGTCTGGACAACTTTGGAATGTTAACGATTAACGAGAGAATCCTAGGTTGTTTCTCAACAAATTTAGGAGTACAGAATACTCTAAGATCAGTATTGAATTTGCAAGATTATTTTTGAGATCAACAATTAACTGTCGAAATCCTGGGAGAATGTTTCAAAGAATTAGGAATCTTCAAAGATAACCAGAAATACCTGGAATATTGCTCAACTTATTGAGCACCATAGACATCTATAGGCGATTTGAGATTATGTTTTAATAGAGAATGTTGAAGGATAACGATCAATTCATAGAATATTTCTTAACCATTTGAGGATAACCGAGATCCCTGAGAGTATTTCTGAATTGTTGGAAAATACATTGAAATCATGAGAGAATGTCTGGAAAAATTGGAAATGTTGAAGGATAACCTGAAGGTTAACATAGACCTCTAAGATTTTTTATGAAAATTTGGTAAATACTCTGATAAGAATAACGAGAACTTCTCAAAATATTTGTGAATATTATTTTCTAAATTGTTGAAAAATAATTTATAACTCTCGCTCTGGACTAATCGTATATGTTGAAAAATAACAAGAATTACCTAGAATATTTATGAAAATAAATGAAAATCACAGAAAATGCAAAGATTATTTTTGAATTTTAAGTGAATATTTTGGAATTCATGAAGAATGCCTGTACAAATTTTGAATTATCGCGGATTCAAGAGATTCCTAGCATATTTCTTGGCTAGTTGAGGATTACAGGAAACTTTAAAATTATGTTTAAACATGCAATATTGATTTCGGATTGTTCGTAAATATTTTGGAAGATTGATTGAGTGAACGTCTGAAAAATTGAGAATGTCGAAACATAATCAGAAATTCATAGAATATTTATGAAATTATTAAGGATGCGTAATTCTGAAATGTTGGTAAATATCTTAAAATTATGGGAGAATGTCTGCGCCATTCGATAAAGTTGAAAGATATTAAAAAAAAAATCAGAATATGTTTAAGCTAATTGAGAACCACATAGATCTTTGAGTATTTATGAATTGTTGGTTAATACTTTGAAATTCAGACAAATTTAAAATGTTAGATTCTTAGGTTATTTCAGAACAAAATATAAAAACAAAGAATTCCAGGGATATTTTTGAATATTTAAGATGATTGTATAAATGTTGATAAATACTTTGTAATTTTGAGAGAATGTCTGAACTTATTTGGAAAGTTGTACATAACGAGATATTCTAAGCATATTTCTTAACCAATCAAGGATTGCAGAAATGTTCAAGCATATTTCTGAATTGTGTTTACAAACTTTGGCAATCTGAGAGAATATCCGGACAAAATGAGTATGCTGAGAGGAAACATTTTTGTTCCTATTGAGGATTTTAGAGAACGCTGAGTTTATATTTGAATTGTAGTTGAACACTTTGGTTTTCTGTGAAAATGTCTAGACAAATTTGGAATATTGATGATATCGAGAAATTCGTAGAATATATTCAAACTAATTACGTTACACAGTGATCTCTAAAAGTATATCTAAATTGTTAATGAATAATTATTAGGAAATTCTGAAATAATGTCTGGGCACTTAGGGAATGTTGAGAATAACGAAAACTTTGTAGTATATTTGTGAATGTATGAGGCATCACAAAGAACTCTTGGATTATTTCTGAATTGTTGTTCAATATTTTGGAATCCTGCAAGAAAAACAAATGCTGATGATAACAAGCAATTCCTAGAACATATCTGAACTCACCAAGGATTTCAGAGAATTCCTGGATTATTATTAAATTGTTTTTGGATACTTTGAGAATCTGAGAGAATGTCTGGAAAAAAATGTTATACGGAGAGATAACGAAGGATTCTCATGTAGATTCTGAACTCATTGAAAATAACAAAGATTGCTTAGATTATTTTTGAATTTGCAAGATGATTTTTCAATTGTTGATGAGTACCTTGAAATTCTTAGAGGATATCTGGAAATAGGAGTATTGAAGTATAACGAAAAAATCCTAAAATATTTTTTAATTAATTAAAACGCAAAAAAACCTCATAGAGTATTTTTGAGTTGTTGATGGATGCTTTGAGAATCCTAAGAGAATATCTGAATAAATTTGGGGACGTTAAGGGATTACCAGAAATACTTAGAATATATCTGAACTAATTAAGGACCACAGAAACGTCTAAGCGAATTTTGGAATTGTTGTTGAATACATTAAAATTTTGAAAACATGTCTGGGAACATAAGAAATGCTGATGATGACGAGAAATTTCTAGTATCTTACTGAACTTATTCAAGATCATAAAGAACTCTTGGACTGTTTCTGAATTGCTGATCAATTCCTTAGGAATTCTGAATGAAATTTTTGACAATTTGGAAATGCTGGACTATTTGTAAATTTATAGAAGATTTCAGATAATGCTGAATTATTTTAAAATTGTTGTTGAATACTTTGATTATCACAGAAATTATTTCTGAATTGTTGATGAATAATTTGGAATCTTGGGAGAATGTCTGAATGAATTTGGAATATATAAGCATTATCAGAAATACCTAGAATACTTCTTAGCTTATTTAGTATCACATAACTCTCTGAAAGAATTTCTGAATTGTTCGTATGTCTGCAAAAATGTCTGGGCACGTATGGATCTTTAATGGTTATTAAAAATTTCCGGTATATTTCTGAACCTTTGATTATTATTCAATTGTTGTTCAAAAACTTAGGCATTTTTTGGACAAACTGGGAATGCAGATGATAACGAGAAATTTTTAGAAAATTTCTAAACTTATCGAAGAATTTAGAGAATTTTAAAATTTTTATTAAATTGTTGTTGGATACTTTGAGAATCAGAGAGAACGTCTGAAAAAAAAATGATATTTTGAAGGATAACTAGAATTTCCCAAGAAATCTGAGCTGATTGAGCAGAAATCTATGAGAATATTTCTGAATCATTGTTGATTACTTTAGAATTCTGGGAGAATGTCTGAATAATTTGAAGTGTTGAAGGATGACCAGAATAATAATTCTGAATAATTGGTGAATATATTGGAATGCTTGGAGAATGTAAGGACAAATTTGGAATATTTACGGATAACATGATTCCTAAGTTGTTTCTGAACACAAGAAAGATTAAGAGAATCTCAAGTTCTCTTGGAGTTCTGAAATTTCAGATCCTATTGAGGAGTATAGAGAACTCTGAAGAATGTCTGAACGGATAACTAGAGATTCGTCTGTTAATTCTGAACTAATTACTCTGAAGAATTTCCTACAATATTTCTAAGCTGAATTAGGACTACAGAAATCTCCGAGTTATTTTCTAATTTGTTAGCAAATAATTTAAAATTATGCAAGAATGTTAGGACACTTATGGAATGTTGCTGAAAAATTACCCGTACATTTCTGAATTTATTGAGGATCTTAAAGAACTCTTTGATTATTTCTGAATTGTTGTTGAATAACTAAGAAACTCTGGATGGAATTTTGTACAAATTGGGAATGCAGATGATAACGAGACATTCTTAGATTTTTTAGATTATTATTAAATACTTTGAGAATCTGAGAAAACTTTGGGATAAATTTGGAGAATAACGAAAAATTAAAAAAAAAATCTAGCTAATTGATCAGAGATCTTTGAGTATTTATAAAATATTGTTGAATACTTTGAAATTCTGAGAGAATGTCTGAATAAATTTGGAGTGTTGAAGGATAACCGAAATATCTAGAATATTTCTGAGCCATTTGAAGGCTACATAGAACTAAAATATTACTTATGAATTATAGGTGAATATATAAAAATTCTCAGAAAATGTCTTGACAAATTTAGAAAATAAACGTATAACGAGATTACTAATTTGTTTCTGAAATCATTGAGGATTACAGAGTTCTTCAAGATAACCTTTGAATTCGCAAGGATTATATCTGAATTGTTTGCGAATGTTTCCGAATTTTGAGAGAATGTTTGAAAATGATTTGAATGTCAAAGGATAACTAGATATTTCTAGGATATATCTGAACAAATAAGGATCACACAGATCTCTGAGAATATTTATTAGTTGTTGATGAATATTTTGAAATCTAGAGAAAATATCTGAATAAATTATAAGTGTGAAAAGATAACCAAAAAATTTTAGAATGTATCTGATTTATTTTAGGCTTACAGAGAGCATCAAAATTACTTCTGAAATGTTGATATATAGTTTGGAATTTTGAAACAATGTCTAAATAATTTGAAAATGTTGATTTCTCCTGGAAATTCTTGAAATATTTCTGAACCAATTGAGGAAAATAGAGATCTCTGAGGCTATAAATATTTTTTGTCAAATATTTTGAGATTATGAGAGAATTTGTGGAAAAATTTTAAACTTATTGTGCAACACAGAGGAATTCTGAGCGAATGTTTGAACATTTTTTCTGAAATTTTGAAGGATTATAATGAATTCCTAGAACACTGCTTAACTAATTGAGGATCACAGAGAGGTATAAGAATAATTTTGAATTTTCAGATGGATGGATGGAATTATTAGAACTTACAGATAAGTTCTCTTTGATTCTCAATAATTCTAAAAATAAACTAAGAATATCTCATCATCTACTATTGCAAATATTGCGAATATGTCCCGACATTCTTTAAGAATTTCAAGCTATTTTAAGTATTCCTTCAACAGTCCTAATTTGTTCAAACATTTCCTCTATATTGCTCCAACGTATTTACCAACAATTTAGAAATTCTGTCAGAGTCTCTTTGACCATCTAGTTATTTGCAACTTTCCCAAATTGTCCAGATATTCTATCAGTAAAACAAAGAAACTACCAACAATTTATACTCCCAGAGGTCTATGTGATCCTCAATTCTTTTGAAATAAATTATAGAAATTTCTGGACACCCTTCCACATTCCCAATTGGTTCATACATTTTCTCATAATTTCAAAGTATTTTTCTAAAAATTATATATACCCTCAGAGATCACTGTGATACTCAATTGGGTAAAACACATTTTACAACGCCTCAATTTGTTTTGATATATCTTGGACGTTTCGCGTTATCCTTCCTGATACTAATTTTGTTTACGCATTCTCTCGAAAAAAAAAACTATCTTGAAAATACCAAAATATTCTTATAGTTCTACGATCCTCAATTTTATTAAGCAATATTCGAGGAATTCATGATATTCCTTCAAAATTTGAAATTCGTTCAGATATTCTTTCAGAATTCCAAAGTATTCAAAAATAATTTAGAAATACTCTCACAGATCTCTGTGTTGCTCAATTAGTTTAACGTTTGTCCACAAATTTTCTCATAATTTCAAAATATTTTCCAAAAATTATTTAAAGCCTAAGAAATTTTTGTTATCTTCAATTGATTCAAAAATATTCCAAAAAATTCCAGAGGAATTCAACATTCTCAATTGATTCAACAATGCAGAAGTAATTATGTTGCTCTCGGTAAGCCTCAAATAAATCAGATACATTCCATTTTTTTTGGTTATCTTTTATCACTTTAAATTTTATTCAGATATTCTCTTTAAATTTTAAAGTATTCATCAGCAACTAAGAAATATTCCCAAAGATCTCTGTGATCCTAATTTGTTCAGATATATCGTATATATTTTTTCGTTATCCTTCGACATTCAAATCGTTTTCATTCATTCTCTCAGAATTCGGAAATATTCACAAACAATCCAATTACAGTCTTGCAAACTCAGAGGTTATCTTGAAGAACTTTGTATTCCTCAATGATTTCAGAAACGAATTAGAAATCTCGTTATTCGTTTATTTTACAAATTTGTCCATACATTTTCCAACAATTAGTTCTCTGTGATCCTCAAATGGTTCAGAAATATTCTAGGAATTTATGGTTTTCCTTCAACACTCCAAATTTATTCAGACATTCTCTCAGAATTCCAAAGTATTCAATAAAAAAACACAAAAATTCTTATAGATCTCTGCTGAATAAGTTTAGATTTTTTAAAGAAAATCTCGTTGTCCTTCCAAATTTATTTCGGCGTTTTCTCATATTCTCAAAATATTTAAAAATAAGCTAAGAATTCCCCAAAATCTTCGATTAGTTCAGAAATGCTCTAGGAATTTCGCGTTATCAACTGCATTCCCAATTCGTCCAAAACTTCTTCCAGAGTTCCAGAAATAATCAAAGAGTTCTTTGTGATATTCAATAAGTTCACAAATATACTGGAAATTTTTCGTTATCAGCAACATTCCATAAGTGCCCAGACATTTTTGCAGAATTTTAAATTCTTTACTAGCAATTCTGGAAATAACTCTCCAGATTCCTTGTTTCTCAACTAATTTGGGAGTAAAGAAATTGAACTTGCAAGATTATTTTAAAGATCAACTATTTACTTTGGAAATCCTGGGAGAATGTTTCAACAAATTAGACATTTTCAAGGATAACTGTAGGAGAATTTCTGAACTGTTTGCAATACTTTGAAATTCCCAAAGAATGCCCAGGCAAATCAGGATTGTTGATGATAACGAGGGGTCCAGATAGCCGTTGCTTTAAACGCGCAGCTATTCAGCAAGACCAAGCTGAGCGTCGTGGTTTCGAATCCCACCGGTCGAGGATCTTTTCGGGTTGGAATTTTTCTCGACTCTGTTGGCATATAGTATCATCGTACCTGCCACTCGATACACAAATGCAAAAATGGTTAATTGGCAGAGATAACTCCCAGTTAATAACTGTGGAAGTGCTCATAAGAACACTAAGCTGAGAAGCAAGCATTGTCCTTGTTGGGACGTAACGCCAGAAAGAAGAAGAATATGATGATAACGAGAAGTTGCATCTTGAGGATCACATAGAACAATAAAATTATTTTTGCATTATCCACATTTTTTCAATTGCTGTTGAATAATTTAGAATTTTGAGATAATGTTTAAACAAATTGAGAATGTAGAAGGATAACGATAAACCATATAATATTTCTGAACCATTTGAGGATCACCGAGATCCCTGAGAGTATTTCTGAATTGACAAAAACATTGAAATTATGAAAGAATATGTTAACATAGACCTCAAAGATATTTTATTCTTCTTCTTGGCTTTAACGTCCCCACTGGGACAGAGCCGGCTACTCTTCTTAGTGTTCTAAGAGCACTTCCACAGTTATTAACTGAGAGCTTTCTTTGACAAAGTTGCCATTTTCGCATTCGTATATCATGTGGTAGGTACGATGATACTCTATGCCCAGGAAAGTAAATGAAATTTTCTATTACGAAAAGATAATGGACCGTCCGGGAATTGAACCCAAACACGTTCAGCATGGTTTTTACTTTGTAGCCTCGGACTCTAACCACACGGCTAAGGAAAGCCCCCAAGATATTTTATAAATAGTTGGTCAATACTCTGGAATGCTATGAAAATATTTGGGCAAATTGGGAATTTTAAAGGATAACGAGAACTTCCCAAAATTGTTTAAAAATAACAAGAATTACCTAGAATATTTATGAACTAAATGAGAATCACAGAAAATGCAAAGATTATTTAATGAATATTTTGGAGTTCTTGAAGAATGTCTGCACAAATTTTGAATTATTACGGATTAAAGAGATTCCTTAGATATTTCTTAGATAGTTGAGGATGACAGAAATCTTTAAAATGATTTTTAAACATGCAGTATTGATTTTGAATGGCTTGTTAGTTCTTTAGAGGTTTGAGAGAATGTCTGGAAAAATGAGAATGTCGAAACATAATCAGAAATTCAAAGAATATTTCTGAAATTATTAGGGATGCGTTATTCTGAAATGTTGGTAAATACCTTAAAATTATGGGAGAATGTCGGCGCAATTTGGTAATATCGCAAGATGTTAAAAAAATCCGGAGTAGTTCTTAGCTAATTAAGAATCACATGGATCTCTGAATTGTTGGTTAATACTTTGGAATTTGGACGAATTTAAAATGTTAGATTCTCAGGTTATTTCAGAATAAAAATATAAAAACAGAGAATTCCAGGGATATTTTTTAACCCTCTAATACCCAAATTTTTATTTTCAATCTAAATATCATTTTTAGTTGTCTAAAATCATTCTAAACACGGTTTGGGCAATGATTTATTTTTATTCGCAAATCTATGGATTTCGGTTTTTGATTTTTATAATTTTTATTTTTGAACATCCCTACCCTTTTTCATTTTTTCTGGAAGCCTCTTCTAGTTACTGATTTTTGGCAATAATAAAAATTCAAATTTTTACGCTAATTTTAAAAATATTAAATTTTTAATATTTTTCTGGAAATATTTCTATTTTCCGTGTATTTCACGGAAAAACAGGTTAAAAATTATTTGAATACCACCAAGCTCTTTTTTTGTGATAGGTTGATCGTAGAAAAATATAAAATGTACGACTTTTTATATCACACGTTAAATGAACCCCGGGTATTTGTAGGTTATATAAGAACAAACAATTTTCAAAAATACAAAAAAGTTTCAAAAGTCATAAAACACTTTTCTTATATGCGTGTTATGAGTCAAGGTTGTAACCAAACATAAAATCATTTTGATTTCCGAGCTACGAAAAAATACACAAAATTTCAAAGTGTACCCCGTCTAAAGGCGGGGTTGGGTATTAGAGGGTTAATATTTAAGATGATTGTTTTAAAGTTGATGAATACTTTGGATTTCTGAGAGAATGTCTGAACTTATTTGGAATGTTGATCATAACGATCATAACATTCCAAGAATATTTCCGAACTTATTAAGGATTGCAGAAAAGTTCAACGATATTTCTGAATTGTGTTTACAAACCCTGGAAATCTGAGAGAATATCCGTACAAAATAAAAATGCTGAAGGAAATTTTTTATTGAACATTTGTTCCTCTTCTTCTTCTTCTTGTCAATAACGTCCCCACTGAGACAGAGCCGGCTACTCAGCGTAGTATTCTAAGAACACTTCCTCAGTTATTAACAGAGAGCTTTCTTTGCCTAAGTTGCCATTTTCGCATTCGTACATCGTATGGCAGGTACGATGATACTCATTGCCCAGGGAAGTCAAGGAAGTTTCTATTACAAAAAGATCCTGGACCGACCGGAAATCGAACCCAGACACCTTCAGCATGGCTTTGCTTTGTAGCCGCGGACGTTAACCACTCGGCTAAGTAAGGCCCCTATTGAGGATTATAGAGAACCCTGAGAGTATATCTGAATTGTAGTTGAACACTTTTGTTTTATTTGAAAATGTCTACACAAATTTAGAATATTGATGATAACGAGAAATTCGTAGAATATATTCAAACTAATTACGTTACACAGTGATCTCTAAGAGTGTATCTAAATTGTTAATGAATAATTATTATGAAATTCTGAAATAATGTCTGGGCATTCAGGGAATGTTGAGAATAACGAAAACTTTGTAGTATATTTCTGAATGTATTAAGCATCACTAAGAATTCTTGGATTATTTCTTGGAATACTGATGATAACAAGCAAATCCTAGAACATATCTGAACTCACCAAGGATTTCAGAGAATTCCTGGATTATTATTAAATTGTTGTTGGATACTATGAGAATCTGAGGGAACGTCTGGAAAAAAATGTAATATGGAAAAATAACGAGGGAGTCTCATTGAGATTCTGAACTCATTGAAAATAACAAAGATTGCTAAGATTATTTTTGAATTTGCAAGATGATTTTTCAATTGCTGATGAGCACTTTGGAATTCTTAGCGAATGTCTGAAAGAAATACGAGTTTTGAAGTATAACGAAAAAATCCTAGAATATTTTTTAATTAATTAAAACGCAGAAAAACCTCATAGAGTATTTCTGACTTAGTGATGAATGCTTTGAGAATCCTAAGAGAATGACAATTTGAAAATGCTGATTATCCTAGATTATTTGTAAACTTATAGATTATTTCAGATAATGCTGAAATATTTTTAAATTGTTGTTGAATACTTTGAGAATCACAGAAATAAATTAAAGTATTTCTGAATTGTTGATGAATTATTTTGGAATCCTGGGAGAATGTCTGAATAAATTTGGAAAATATAAACATAATCAGAAATACCTAGAATATTTCTTAGCTTATTTTGTATCATCTGAGCGAAATTCTGAATTGTTGGTATTTCTGCAAGAATGTCTGGGCACGGATGGAATGTTAATGGAAACTAAGAATTTTCGATATATTTCCGAACTAATTGAGGATCACAAAGAACTCTACGATTTTTTATTTTTTTTTTGAATTGTTGTTCAATTACTTAGGATTTTTTTGGACAAATTGGGAATGCAGATGATAACGAGAAGTTTTTAGAAAATTTCTAAACTGATCGAATATTTTAGAGAATTTTAAAATTATTATTATATTATTGTTCGATACTTTGGAAATCAGAGAGAAAGTTCGAAAACAATGGTATATGGTAGGATAACGAGAATTTCTTAAAAAATCTTAACTGATTGAGCAGAAATCTATGAGAATATTTTTGAATCGTTGTTTATTACTTTGGAATTCTGGGAGAATGTCTGAATGAATTTGGAGTGTTGAAGGATGACTAGAAATTCCTAGAATAGTTCTACATTATTTGAGCATTAAAGAGAACTATAACAATCATTCTGAATTATTGGTGAATACATTGGAATTCTTGGAGAATGTATGGACAAAATATATACGGAATAAATACGGATAACGAGATTTCTAAGTTGTTTCTGAACTCATGAAAGACAGAACAGAACTTCAAGATTACTTTTGAATATGCAAGATTATTTTTTAATTGTTTTCGAATACTTCAGAATTCTGAGAGATTGTCTAAAAGTAATTTGATAGTAGAAGGGTAACGAGAAATTCCTAGAATATATCTGAACAAATTCAGCATCACAGAGATCTCTAAGAATATTTTTAAATTGTTGGTGAATACTTTGGAATTCTGAATGTCTAAACTGATTTGTAATGTTGAACATAACGAGACATTCGAATATTATTTCTGATCTAATTAAGGATTGCAAAAATGTTCAAGGATATTTCTAAATTGTTGGTAATTTAAAAATCTGAGAGAATATCCGGACAAGATAGGGAAATTGAAGGAAAATTTCAGATCCTATTGAGGAGTATAGAGAACCCTGAGGGTATATATGAATTGTAGTTTAATATTTTTGGATTATGTGAAAATTTATTTATTTATTTGACGTCAAGCATTTTGTAGACCATTCTAAATTACATTGTGTTCTTAATATCTATTTGATTATATACTATAAATTTGTTGAGTATACCCGATTCATAATACATTCCTCAGTTACTATTGTTTTGTATATCAAAAAAGTATTTTTTCAGTTTTGTTCGAGACATGTTAACATCAATCATTTCACAATGCTGATTATATATAGTCATCATCTGATTCAACGGACTAAATTTAGCGTAGTTCGTGCGATGATGACCTACTGTGAACAAGTAACGATTGCGCAAGTGACGAGTTGGAGTATAAAAATTCAGTTTTGAAAGTATATCAGCAGAATCAATGCGCTGTGAAACAATATCGTTAACAAAAGAAACCATAGCATAATCACGACGCACTTTCAGTGATTTCATATTGATAAGCATGCATCGTGATTCATATGATGGTAGAGGAAGTACTGACCAGCCTAAATTACGTAGTGCGTATAATAAAAACTGCTTTTGTATCGATTCTATACGTTCTTCATGTTTTTTTGTGTAAGGTGACCAGATAGCCGTAGCGGTAAACGCGCAGCTATTCAGCAAGACCAAGCTGAGGGTCGTGGGTTCGAATCCCACCTGTCGAGGATCTTTTCGGGTTGGAAATTTTCTCGATTTCCCAGAGCATAATGTATCATCGTACCTGCCACACGATGATGTACGCATGCAAAAATGGTCATTGGCATAGAAAGCTCTCAGTTAATAACTGTGGAAGTGCTCATAAGAACACTAAGCTGAGAAGCAGGCTCTGTCCCAGTGGGGACGTAACGCCAGGAAGAAGAAGAAGAAGACCAAACAATACTACAATATTCTAATATTGATCTTACATATGCAACATAAAGTATTTTTAATGTGTAAGGATCACGGAAGTGTTGGCCAAATCGTTTTATGAAATTGAGCATATTTCCTGCTCTATGAATTATTGCATTATAGTGATCTACAAATGATAGTTTTGAGTCTAAGATAACTCCTAAGTCTCTTATTTTATCACATTTTTTTACATGTTCGTTTCCTAAAACAATAGACATATTTGGTGTGGTTCGTTTTCTGCTATAACTTATGAGGTTACATTTTTTTATATTCAATTCCAATAAACTTTTGCAGCACCACGTGTAGAAAATCTGTATCTCATTCTTAAAAACATTATGATCGTCATCATTCTTTATTTCTAAAAATAGCTTCATGTCGTCAGCATATATAAGGACCCTCAGTTTGTTTAGAATATAAGAAACGTCATTAACATATAAAATAAAAAGAAGAGGGCCTAAGTGTGAGCCTTGAGGTACTCCAGATGTTACATGTATTGGATTTGATCTTTTCCCATTGAATTTTACTATTTGCTGACGGTCGTTTAAATAGGACTTGATCCACTTTAGGAGACTCATTTCGATTCCCATTTTTTCAAGCTTGAAAGTCAACATTGGAATGTCAAGTTTATCAAATGCTTTACTAAAGTCAGTGTAAAGAGCTTCTACGAAGTAACCTTTATCCATTGCACTCAGTGAGTAACTTACAAATTCCAGAAGGTTCGTAGTGGTCGAACGACCTTTGAAAAAGCCGTGTTGAGCGTTTGTTATACGATTTTTTATTTGGGCAAACATATTTTTGTTTACAATTGACTCGAAAAGTTTTGGAATACATGACATAATAGCAATACCGCGATAATTTCGAATGTCCGATTTCTTACCTGATTTATATATAGGTATAAGGAATGATTTTTTCCATACCTTTGGAAATTGACCAGTTTGAAGAGACATATTGAATAACCAAAATAATGGAGTTGTGAGTTCAGTTGCTAAGTTTTTAATGAATCCGGGTGGAATTTCATCTGGCCCTGATCCTTTAGTGGCGTCCAAATTTTTAAGACCAAACAAAATGTCTTGAACATTTATAGAATTAACGCCAACATCACTCGGAAAGTCAGCAAAATGTGAAAAGTAAGAATAATCTCGGTCGTTTTCCGAAAATGTTGAATAATTTTCTTGAAAAAATTTTGCGAAAAGATTGCAAATATCTTCAGAATTATTTCCTACTTTTTCATCCAAAGTCATTGTTGATGGAAAGTTGCACGATTTGAGTTTAGTTTTAACGTAATTGAAAAAATTCTTTGGACATGACTTTATTTCATTTTCAGTTTTTATGTTGTACTCGGTAAGTGCTGTAGAAATGGCTAAATTGAGTTGGTCGCAAATAACCAAATATTTTTCTAAATCGTCTGGTTTTTTATATCTTCTGTAAACTTTGTGAGCTTTTTGTTTTCGATTTTTCAAATTTATGATTTGCTTGTTGAACCAAATTGGATTTTTTGAGTTGTGATTCCTTCGTCTCTTCTTAACAGGTACTTCCTCCCTAATGGTTTCCCACAATGAATTGTAAAAGATTTCTATTGCACATTCAATATTATTTTGATTTCTCAAAACAGATTGCCAATTTGCGTTATCTAATTTTAATCTAATATTAGTATAATTGGCTCTACTATAATCGAAAATATTCTCATACACATATTCGTGAGGAGTATGATAAATATGCATAAACATGGAATATTCTATTGCCGTGTGAAACGCTTCATTTTTCCATAATGGTGAAATTGACTCACTTACACAGAAATCTTCATGCATATTTGTCAATAAAAAATCTAGGTAACAGTTTTGTTTATTTTTTACGTGATTTATTTGATTAAGGCCTAAGGATGCAGTTTTGTCAAAAATAAATTGCAAAGTTTCATTATCGCCAACAACAGGGAGTAGAATACTCTCGTTTTCAAAATCAGGGATGAAATCTGCATTACGTTGATTGAAATCGCCATAAATATGCACCTTGTTTTCGGGAGGAAGTTGAGTTATGATTTCTTCTGCTATCAGGAAAAAACTCTCGTATGTTGACTTACAAGCCTGATCTGGGGGAAAGTAAACTGATACAAAAATATGAGTTTCATTACCAATATTTGATTTAACCCACACATGCTCAAATTCTTTAAATTTAGGTGAATCAATGATTTCAGAACTGAAATTTGATGATATTGCAACGACGACTCCTCCGCCCGATCTTCTTTGTGTCAAAAGTAAGTCACGATCATTGCGAAATACGTTGTAATTGCTACCAAAAATTTCTTCACTTTTCACATCATCATTCCAACTTGTTTCTGTACCCAATATGATTGAGTACGATGAACTTAATATATTTTTATGAATTTCATTAATTTTAAAAGCACTTTTCATGCGATTAAAGTTCTGACAATAGATTAAAATTTCAGTTGGCTGTGTTTCAGAAGAAATTATTGGTAGTTCGTTATTTAAGTCTGTTAAACCATATGGTGAATTGTCATTATTATTTGTTACCAAGTGCTGATTAGCTTCACCGGGTTGAATTGAATTATTTTCTGCCTCTGAGGGGTCCGTCAATTCCGTAGAAAACACGAATGCCGGCATGCACCGCATGCTTCACAAGATCCACCAGTTGAAGAACCTTCCGTCGTCCAGTTCGGGGGTGGTACTGCAACGGACTGCCGGGGCGCCTCCCTCGCCGGATATGGGTTTAAAATTTCTCCTCTTTTAAACTGCATGGTTGGTCGATAATTTGTTGGCGGTCTAGAGAAATGATGTTTCGCTGCCGCAAGAAGCTCTCTGTCAGGAGGAAGTTGATGACTCCTTTCGTTGTTATTGTTGAAGGCGAAATTTCCGTGATTGTTATTCTGTTGTTTGCTTACTTTGTGATGAATTTTGGATGGGACATTATTACGGCAATGGTGATTAATGTTCACGTTGTTGTTGTTAATGTTGTTCTTATTACAATTTTTGTTAGCGTTCCTGATTCTCCGCTTTCTACGCTTTTTTGCTTTATCGGCCATATTTTGCTGCCTTTTGTGAAAGCTTTGGCGCATGTCATATTGCGTCCAATCGGCTTTCCAAACTTTTCTGTTTCCAATTAGTCGCCATCCTGATACCTCAGCAATTTCATTATTCAATTCGGCTTCCAAACTTGGATATTCTATTGATGGTGGAGCCGACGTATTTTTGTTTGTCAAAATGTCTAGATAAATTGAGAATCTTGATAATAACAAGCAATTCCTAGAATATATTCAAACAAATTGCGTACAACAGAGATCCCTAACAGCACATCTAAATCTTTGGTGAATACTTTGAAATTCTGGAAGAATGTATGGGCACATATGGAATGATGCTGTTAGGGAATGTTGAAAATTGTAGTATATTCTTGAATTTAGTGAGGATCACAAAGAACTCTTTGAATATTTCTAAATTATTGATCAATATTTTGGAACTCTGAAAGAAGTTTTGAACAAATTGGGAATGCTGATGATAACGAGAAATTCCTAGAATATGCCCTAACTCATTGAGGATCGCAGAGAACTAAAAGATTATTTCTGAATTGTTGGTAAATATTTTGAAAATATTGAAAAATGCTTAGACAAAAGTGGCATGATGACGTTTTTTTTAAATTGTTGATGAATACATTCAATTCTGGAATACAACTGGACAGATTTGAAAGAAGGATAATCAGAAAATCCATGAATATTTCTGAACCATTTGAGAATTATAGAGAACTAAAATATAACTTATGAATTATTGGTGAATATTTTGTAATTCTTGTGGAATGTCTAGACGGGTAACTACAGATTCGTATGTTATTTCTGAACTAAGTAGAGAATTCTAAAATTATTTTTGTATGTACTAGTATTTTTAGAATTTTTGATGAATACTTTTGGAATTTCGAGAAAATATGTGAACAAATAAGATTTTCCTTAAAATATTGAAGTATTACTACAATTTCCTAGAATATTTAAGAATTATTTTAAAATCACATAAATAAATGATATTATTTATGTTTTGTTGATGGATACTTTGGAATCCTGAGAGAATGTTTGAATATATTTTAAATGTTCAAGAATTATCAAAAATACCTTGAATATTTCAAAGCTTAATTTGGACTACAGTTTTTTTCTGAATTACTAGTAAATAATTTAAAATTCAATAAAAATGTCTGGGTACTCATGGAAAGTTGCTGATAACGAAAAATTTCCAGTATATTTGTGAACTTATTGAGGATCACAAAGAACTCTTTGATTATTTCTGGAACTCTGGAAGAAATTTTGGACGAATTGGGAATGCAGTTGATAACGCGAAATTCTTAGAGTATTTCTGAACTAATCGAAGATATTAGGGAATTCTTAGCTTATTTTTAAATATTTTGAGAATATGAGAAAACGCCGAAATAAATTTGGAAGGACAACGAGATTTTCTTTAAAAATTCTAAACTTATTCAGCAGAGATCTATAAGAATTTTTCTGTTTTTTTATTGAGTACTTTGGAATTCTGAGAGAATGTCTGAATAAATTTGGAATGTTGAAGGAAAACCATAAATTCCTAGAATATGCCTGATCCATTTGAGGATCACCGAGAACTAATTGTTGGAAAATGTATGGACAAATTTGTAAAATAAATGAATAACGAGATTTCTAATTCGCTTCTGAAATCATTGAGGAATACAAAGTTCTTCAAGATAACCTCTGAGTTTGCAAGATTGTATTTGGATTGTTTGTGAATATTTCCGAATTCTGAGAGAATGTATGAAAATGGTTTGAATGTCGAAGGATAACGAGAAAATCCTACGATATATCTGAACAAATTAGGATCACAGAGATCTTTGGGAATATTTCTTAGTTGCTGATGAATACTTTGAAATTTAAAGAGAATATCTGAATAAAATTTAAAGTGATAAAAGATATCCAAAAAAATTAGAATGTATCTGATTTATTTGAGGCTTACCGAGAGCAACATAATTGCTTCTGAATTGTTGAATTGTTAAATAAATTGAGAATGTTGAATTCCTCGGGAATTTTTTGGAATATTTTTGAATCAATTGAAGATAACAAAGATTTCTTAGACTTTAATTAATTTTTGGAAAATATTTTGAAATCATGAGAAAATTTGTGGACAAACGTTAAACTAATTGAGCAACACAGAGATCTGTGAAAGTATTTCTAAATTATTTTTGAATACTTTGGAATTCTGAAAGAATATCTGAACGAATTTCAAATTTTGAAGGAATATCATGAATTCCTAGAATATTGCTTAAATAATTGAGGATCAGAGAACTATAAGAATATTTTGGTAATTTCAGGATTGTTTTTTTTTTCGAGAGAATGCGTAAACAAAATTAGTATCAGGAAGGATAACGCGAAACGACCAAGATATATCAAAACAAATTGAGGCGTTGTAAAATGTTTTTTACCCAATTGAGTATCACAGTGATCTTTGAGGGTATATATGATTTTTAGAAAAATACTTTGAAATTATGAGAAAATGTATGAACCAATTGGGAATGTGGAAGGATGTCCAGAAATTTCTATAATTTATTTCAAAAGAATTGAGGATCACATAGACCTCTGGGAGTATAAATTGTTGGTAGTTTCTTTGTTTTACTGATAGAATATCTGGACAATTTGGGAAAGTTGCAAATAACTAGATGGTCGACTCTGACAGAATTTCTAAATTGTTGGTAAATACGTTGGAGCAATATAGAGGAAATGTTTGAACAAATTAGGACTGTTGAAAGAATACTTAAAATATTTCTGAACTAATTGAGATTTCTAGAGACTTCAAAAATTATTTCTGATTTATTAATGAATAGCTCTAAATTCTTAAAGAATGTCGGGATATATTTTCAATGATAAATGGTGGATGGTGGATGATGAGATATTCTTAGTTTATTTTTAAAATTATTGAGAATCAAAGAGAACTGATATGTAAGTTCTAAAAATTCCATCCATCCGTCTGAAATTCTTATTTTTATAGCTCTTATTCTTATAGCTCTCTGTGATCCTCAATTAGTTAAGCAGTATTCTAGGAATTCATTATAATCCTTCAAATTTGCAGAAAATTTGTTCAAACATTCGCTCAGAAAAAAATTATTTAAAGCCTCAGAGATCTCTATTTTCCTCAATTGGTTCAGAAATATTTCAAGAATTTCCAGGAGAAATCAACATTTTCAAACTATTTAGACATTGTTTCAAAATTCCAAACTATATATCAACAATTCAGAAGTAATTTTGTTGCTCTCTGTAAGCCTGTTAGCAAGGGGCCCAGATAGTCGTAGCGGTAAACGCGCAGCTATTCAGCAAGACCAAGCTGAGGGTCTTGGGTTCGAATCCCACCAGTCGAGGATCTTTTTGGGTTGGAAATTTTCTCGACTTCCCAGGGCATAGAGTATCTTCGTTCCTGCCACACGATATACGCATAAAAAAAATTATCATTGGCATAGTAAGCTCTCAGTTAATAACTGTGGAATCACTCTTAGGAACAAGCTGAGAAACAGGCTCTGTCCCAGTGGGGACGTAACGCCAGAAAGAAGAAGAAGAAGCTGTAAGCCAAAAATAAATCAGATACATTTTAAAATTTTTTGGCTATCCTTTCATACTTAAAATTTATTCAGATATTTTCTCTAAATTTCATAGTATTCATCAACAACTAAAAAATATTCTCAGAGATCTGTGTAATCCTAATTTGTTCAGATAAATCCTAGGAATATCTAAATATCCTTCGACATTCAAATCATTTTTAAACATTCTCTCAGAATTCGGAAACATTTGCAAAAAAATCAGATATAATCCTTGCGAATTCAAAGGTTATCTTGAAGAACTCTGTAATCCTCAATGATTTCAGAAACAAATTAGTAATCTCGTTATACGTTTATTTTCTAAATTCGTCAAGACATTTTAAGAGATTTTTTTATATATTCACCAATAATTCATAAGAAATATTTTAGTTCTATGTAGTCCTCAAATGGTTCAGAAATATTCTAGAAATTTTGGTTATCCTTCAACACTCCAAATTTATTCAGACATTCTCTCAGAATTCTTAGTTATTCAACAACAATTCAGAAATAATCAAAGAGTTCTTTAAGATCCTCAATAAATTAAGAAATATACTGTTACTTTTTCAGCAACATTCCATGTCCTAACATTCTTGCATAATTTTCAATTATTTGCCTACAAATTAGAAAATAACTCGGATTTATTAGAAATTAGAAAATAACTCGAAAATAATTATTTGCTTACAAATTAGAAAATAACTCGGAGATTTCTGTAGTTCTAATTCAGCTTAGAAATATTGTAGAGTAATTAGTTCAGAATTAACAGACGAATCTCTAGTTATCCGTCCAGACATTCTTCAGAGTTCTCTATACTCCTCAATAGGATCTGAAATTTTCCTTCAACATTCCCATTTTGTCCGTATATTCTCTCAGATTTTCAAATCACCAACAATTTAGAAATATCCTTGAAAATTTCTGCAATCCTTAATTAGTTCATAAATATTCTTGGGATGTCTCGTTATGTTCAACATTTCAAATAAGTTCAGACATTCAGAACTCCAAGAGAACTTGAGATTCTCTGTAATCTTTCTTGTGTTCAGAAACAACTTAGGAATCATGTTATCCGTAAATATTCCAAATTTGTCCATACATTCTCCAAGCATTCCAATATATTCACCAATTATTCAGAATGAATCTAATAGTTCTGTATAGCCTTCCAATTATTTAGAAATATGCTGGAAATTTCTGGTCACCCTTCAACACTTCAAATTATTCAGACATTCTCCCAGAATTATTAAGTAATCAACAACGATTCAAAAATATTCTCATAGATTTCTGCTCATTCAGCTCAGATTTCTTGGGAAATTCTAGTTATCCTTCAAAATATAATTTTTTTTTCAGACGTTCTCTCTGATTCTCAAAGTATCCAACAACAATTTAATAATAATTTTGAAATTCTCTTAATTCTTCGATCAGTTTAGAAATTTTCTAAAAATTTTTCTCGTTATCATCTGCATTCCCAGTTTGTCCAATAAATGCCTAAGTTATTGAACAACAATTCAATAATAATCAAATTATCCATTAACAATTTAGATATACTCTTAGAGATCACTGTGTAACGTAATTAGTTTGAATATATTCTACGAATTTCTCGTTATCATCAATATTCTTAATTTGTCCAGACATTTACATGACATGTCTATTTTAATTTGTCTAGAAATTACAATTCAAATATACACTCAGCGTTCTCTAAAATCCTCAATAGGAACAAAAATGTTTCCTCTCAGCATACTCATTTTGTCCGGATATTCTCTCAGATTGCCAAAGTTTGTAAACACAATTCAGAAATATGCTTGAACATTTCTGCAATCCTTGATTGGTTAAGAAATATGCTTAGAATATCTCGTTATGTACAACTTTCCAAATAAGTTCAGACATTCTCTCAAAATTACAAAGTATTTATCAACATTTATACAATCATCTTAAATATTCAAAAATATCCCTGGAATTCTTTGTTTTTATATTTTGTTCTGAAATAACCTAAGAATCTAACATTTTAAATTTGTCTGAATTTCAAAGTATCAACCAACAATTCATAAATACTCAAAGATCTATGTGGTTCTCAATTAGCTTAAACATATTCTGATATTTTTTAATATCTTTCAACTTTATCGAATGGCGCAGACATTCTCCCATAATTTTAAGATATTTACCAACATTTCAGAATTACGCATCCTTAATAATTTCATAAATATTCTATGAATTTCTGGTTATGTTTCGACATTTTCAATTTTTCAGACGTTCACTCAATCCTCCAAAGTATTTACGAACAATCCGAAATCAATACTGCATGTTTAAACATAATTTTAAAGTTTCCTGTAATCCTCAACTAGCCTAGAAATATCCTAGGAATCACTTAAATCCGCGATAATTCAAAATTTGTACAGGCATTCTTCATGAATTCCAAAATATTCACTTAAAATTCAAAAATAAGCTTTGCATTTTCTGTGATTTTCATTTAGTTCATAAATATTCTAGGTAATTCTTGTTATTTTTCAACATTTACGATTAGTCCAGAGCGAGAGTTAAAAATTATTTTTCAACAATTTAGAAAATAATATTCAGAAATATTTTGAGAAGTTCTCGTTATTCTTATCAGAGTATTTACCAACTTTTCATAAAAGATCTTAGAGGTCTATGTTAACCTTCAGGTTATCCTTCAACATTTCCAATTTGTCCAGACATTCTCTCATGATTTCAATGTATTTTCCAACAATTCAGAAATACTCTCAGGGATCTCGGTGATCTTCAAATGATTTTGAAATATTGTATGAATTGATCGTTATCCTTCAACATTCTCAATTAAAACATTATCTCAAATCTCCAAATTATTCAACAGCAATTGAAAAAATATGGATGATGCAAACATAATTTTATTGTTCTCAAGAAGCAATTTTTTGTTACCATCAACAATCCCGAATTGCCTGGGCATTCTTTAGGAATTTTCAAGTATTTCAAACAATTCAGAAATTCTCCTATAGATGTTTATGGTGCTCAATAAGTTGAGCAAATTTCCAGGTATTTCTGGTTATCTTTGAAAATTCCTAGTTAAGGAATTTTTAAGAAATCTCTCGTTGCTATTAACACTTCCAAATTACTCAGACAATCTATAAGAATTTAAATTATTCGCCGTCTATTTAGAAATAAAAAAAAATAATAACTACCTGAATATTTTTAGGAAAAAACAGCTTTTAGCCGCTGTTTATCCGTCTTTATATAAAATACTTTCAGAGAGAATATTTTCGTGATCTATGATCGATTCAGATATATTTCCGGAATTTGTCGTTACCTGACTACAAACTGGAAATGAAGAAGTGTTATCATAAATATTTTTTTTAATTTATTGTTGGAACTTATTGAAGGTTACATAATATACTTGAATTGTTAATTAAATATTGGTGATTTCTTTAGAATTCTGATAAAATGTTTGTACAATCTGGGAATGTTGAAGGAGAATGAGATTTTTTATAGAATATTTGTGAATTTGTTGAAGCTTACAAGGATTGCTATTGATTTTTTGATGAATACTTCTGAATATTTGAGGAATGCATATATGAACGCTGAACTTTAACAGTTATTAATTCACAATTATTTCAAAATATTTGAAGGACGATAGAAAATTGTTTTAAATCCGGAATAGTTGGTGAACGCTTCAATATTTCTGAGAGAATGTTTGAATAAACTGGGAATGTGGATAGAGAACCAAAAATGCCTAGATTACGAGTATTCTAGATATTCAGAATTAGTTTAAGATTATAGTATTTTATTCCTTTGTTTATGAATTATTGGTTACTGCTTTGGATTTCTGGAAGAATTTCCGGATAAACTTGGAATGTTGATAAGAAATTCAGAAAATACTTCTGAGCGAATTGAGGTTCAAATATAACCTTAAGAATATTTTTCAATATTTGATGAGTCCTTATTCTAAAAGATTCTTTGGAAACATTTGGTCAAAGTTGAATGTTGAAAACAAATGTCTAGATTATTTTTAAAGGGTTTATGACAATTCTCAGAAATATCTTTCTAATTCGTTAAAATATTTTTTCAGACGCATTAATCACTCACCGAATCTTTAGGTATTTTGTCAGGATACACCGATTTCTTTAAATAACTTGAAACATATTTTCAAATGTTCTCATTCCTTTCAAATATTCTCCTAGATTTTTCGTCCTCTCACCAATTAACAAAATCTAAATACCTGTATTCCTCAAAAAATTCAAGAATCGGAGAGTCCCATGTAATTCTCAAGCGCTCCTATATCTTGTAAATATTATCCTAAGAGTTGTTATCATTCATAAATCATCCGAAAATATTCTAAAAACACCACGTTATTCACAAACAACTAAAAATTATCCAAAAAAAAATTTCGTATTCTTCAAATAACTCTGAAATAATCTTAACACTTCCATATTTATTTCTCTCAATATTACTCTCAGAAGATTTCATTAGGTACCAATAATTTGAAAATATTGTAATTTTTTGTAACATTTAAAAATAATGTCAAAACTACCCTTCCATCTTCAGAGTTTCCCAACCGGTGGGCTGTGGACCCCTAGGAGGCCGTGCAGATTTCTCAGGGGGTCCGCGAAGCTGTTTTAAATAAGTGTCATTTTTGAATTGATAAGTAAATAAGAGGAATTTTTAACATCGCTTGTTTTGCAAGTGATCGTTATTTAAAAGGACTACATCCCATCATTTTTCTACTTGGCACTACGTGCTCACTTGGACAGAGTCTGATGCTCAGCTTAGTGTTCTTATGAGCACTTTCACAGTTATTAACTGAGGGCTTTCTTTGCCAAAGTTGTCATTTTCGCATTCGTATATCGTGTGGCAGGTACGATGATACTATATGCCCAGGGAAGTCAAGGAAATTTCTTTTACGAAAAGAACCTTGACCGACCGGGAATCGAACCCAGATACCTTCAGCATGGATTTGCTTTGTAGCCGTGCACTCTAACCACTCGGCTAAGGGAGACCCCATCAATCGTTCAAATTAAAAATGGTTGAAGAGAAATGGAACGTTGTGAAACAGGACACAGAATCCAAAACAAACACGTTTTTTCGTTGTGCTTAGGGTAACTACAAGTTCAAATTAAAAATAAGCCCCGATGGTTTGCATTGAGTATCGTTCAAATTATCGGGATGCGCAGTACAACTTTACCTCACAAAATTTGCATGTTTTTTTTTAGTGCAAACTAGAAAACAGAATTATGCTATAGCATTGTTATTAGAAAATTCCTGGCATATTTTCCTTGGCCTAATTCTCATCAGATTTCACCAGCTTCTTGGTGAGATCCTCGAATAGCTTCTGAGCAGTTCCTCAGCGATATTGACGGGATTTGAAAAAAACAAAATGAAATTCTTCACTTGATTGTGGGTACTCTTGTAAAAACTTCTGTTGGTAGTTTTTGATGAAATCTTCTCAACCAACTGATTTTTGTTGGATTGTGGTGTGATCATTTAGAAATTTCTTATCAAACGTTACTAAGATGTTTGAATGACTCTTGGTAAGATTTTTAGTGAACTTCGAATAGTGTTGGAAGAATTCTTGCATCGCCTGTGGTGGGTTACAGACAAAACATTCAGGTGAGTCTTTGAAAGGTATATGTTGATTCATAATGAATATTTCAAAAGTTTTCAAAAGCTTTCGGTGCTGATGATCTCTCAATCACTTTTAGAGGTCCGCGGAAAAGAATGAAGAAATTCACAGTGAATCTGAAGTATTCCCATGTTGCACATATTAAACATTATGTGATAAAAATTCATCAATAAACTATTCCAGTATTTCTTTATATTTGCAAAAATCATATATGTCACTGCCAGAATCATTGGTTCAGTATTCCTGAGCATTCATTACTAATCCAGAAAATAACATAGAAAATCCGATAATTCTCAGACTGTCTTATGTTACTTAAATTATCCCCATTATTTGTAAATCGACCAAAAGTGGAAAGGAAATCTCAGTATTTTTCGTTGTCCTCAACAGTTCCTCCATTTTTAGAAACAATTTGCTTCTCGTATGTGTTTCTTGGTTGTACTCAAAACTAGCAGTTTTGAATTTATAGCCATTGAATACCTAAGAATATAATCTAATCTGATCCACCATGAACAGTCTTGTTGCAAATTATTGATATTCACGTTAATAAATCCTTTACAGAGTAAATTGATTTGCTCAAAATAGAAGTTACGCTCACGCTTCAACGCAATGCAAATAGCGAGTATAGCCACTATTTCTATAGACTTGCGAATGATGATTTTATAGAGCCAAACAAATTGACAACGGTTGTACGGTTGCAACAGGCAAACGAGGACAGAAGGAATGATGCCAACTCTCTCATTGCATCAATCCGCCAGTCTATGGCTAAAATGTGTTTGCTGCCGCAGGAATCTGTTCAAATATCCATCCCCGTCCTTGATGATTTTCGTTTTCCGTTTTGTGCCGTCCGTAATCGACCGAGCAAACCGGTCATCTGCTGCTGGTTTCTTGTTTTACACATACACGCATGCGTATGATACTACTGCGTGATGAAAATTTCCGTGGACCGCTCCCTAGAAAAATGGTAATCTCGCGAAAAACGCATTTTTCACATATAGTGTCTTCGGCGATTATTTTCCTTGTGAAATTCCCCATCTTTCGACGAGTTCCAAATTTTGCGTTTCCATATCAACTTTGCGAGATATCGGCGTGCAAAGCCAAAAGTTGGCTCAGGGGAAATCAAAAAAATTTCACAGGAAAATGGTAATCTCGAAAACGGAAAACATTTTCCACTAGGAAAAAATTCAGAAGATACCTTGAACCTTCCTCTATCTTTCGACGAAAACCGATTTTGAAAATAATGAACCAAAAAAATATGAAAAATCGTGAAAGCTGAACATGGAAATCCAATCCAGTTTCGCCTTAAACGGCTGGTGTTCAGAAGTTCGTGGTTCAATTTTAAAGCTTATTTATTTAAAGTGTGTTAAACTCGAACTTTTCTTTTTAATTTATAATTGTGACTCAAAAAGATAATTTCAATGAACTCGATTTTCTAAATTTAGTTTTTAAAATGAATTTCGCGTTGGACTTTCTAGCGCCCTGTGCTTTTTGGGTACAGGCTGGAGTTTTTCGAGTGTCGACAGAAGTCGAATACGGTCCCCGTGGAGTTTCGGGCCAATATTTCCGTTCGAGGACGTTTGTTTCAAGTCCGTGCAACCACCAAGGCGGGGTATTCAAACGGAGCGTGGTGTTTCGCCTTTCAGAAAGAAGCGAAAATTCCCCGACGATCGCCAATTAATCGTCGTAGATGGTCCACCAACTTTACAACCCCGGACCAAGCTAAACGAGAGCGCGGATCGTGAACTGCGTCGCCAATTGCGCATCACGTTCCGGATCAGAACCAAAGGGGAGGAGTTCATTTCATCACGTACGGTCAGAGCGCCATACGCGAGGCCGTGCGGAGGTACGTTGGCTCTAAAATGGAGTAAAAAGATCAACCCCGGGTCGCACGCAGGGATGCCAAGCCAATTTAAAAAAATCTGGAAGATTTTGAAAATATGTCTGGAAAAGTCTGGATCGCTTATATCGTATATGGAGAACCTTACAAATTATTTACAAAACCTTACAAATTCGTTTCAAATTTTATCTGGATCTTCCAGACAAATCTGGAAGGTTGTCAACACCCGACACTCCGTCGTAGCCAAAACTCTTTGGAGAAAATCGGAGGCCATCTGTACATGGCCATGCTCTAGAGTGTTTTCCCAATCCAAACCCAACCCCAACCGTCCAACCCGAAAAATGAAATAAATTGTTGTATTTTTAATGGTTAAAAAATCGAGTAGTTTTTGGTTTAGTTGCGTTCCGTTTAGTGCAATTGGGTCCTAAAATGTTTAATTAAATCTTGTTTTTATTCAATAACACGAAAGAGCACCTTACTGCAACTACTTTAGCAATTTTTTCCGCTCAAATAACGGCTATATCTTAGCTTAGCTTAGCTTAGCTTAGCTTAGACTGACTACACATATCAATGGTTGCTATTCCGTGATTGACCGAAGTCAGTGAAAATGCACAAAGAATCAACTAGAAGTTCGGCTGGGATTGGCCATAATCTTCTTCAGTGTGCATAATTCAGTGCCTCTATTTATACAGGGTCAATAACGGCGCCGGCCACGTCCTTGCAGTCAGGTGGGATTGGGGGAAGGAATGTTAGTGTGTAACCTTTGCTTTTTGGAGACCGTGTTTGCCTCTGCATCTCCACAAAGGTTACTGGGAGGGATGTTTGTTAATGGGGAGGATCGTTGGGTCATAGGATTCACTTTGATAAGCGATTAGACCATAATAAACAATGATTTGTGAGATATAAACATGCTTATACGTAAATATAATATTTTCATTTGATATGAACAATTTCTATGTAGAGGAAAATTATGCCGACACTTGAGGTGACGAACCATTCAAAGTTTGTTGAACAAATACCTAAATGTAACATTCCTACAGCTGTCAGGACGAACGCATGTGTTATTATATTTTACTCATTTGAAAAGAAACAAAAAACTCGATTGGTTGGGACATCATAGAACACTCTTATTCTTATGCCGACACTTACAGTGGCGAACCATCCAAAGTTTGTTGAATAAAGTGAACCTTTCGCAAGTCTACACTTGTAGTGTCGAACCATTCAAAGTTTTTTTAATTACAAAAATAAAGGTATATAAGAGGTGTTCTGGAAAAAAAAAAAGTTGAACATAAATAAATCATGAATCAGAGTTTGTGTCGACACTCACAGTGACGAACCATCCATAGTTTGTTGAAAAATCATATTTACATCCCACCATTGTAACGAATGAATGTGCAGTCATACATATTTTATAGATTAGAAATAGTAGCATGAAACGAGCTCACCAATTGATCCGTTATCCTTGACTGAGCAGCCACAATCCACTTTCGGCTTCACTCGTTTGCTCGGCTATAAAAAAGCACTCAGGAAAAAAAAAATAAGCGCGCGATCCAAAAAGAATAAAAAAAAAACTGTTCGGGCTTTCTTGACGCACTGCCCAGGAGCAAGCGTCAAGGTCGAAGGATCAAACAGAACTAACCGATCGCGGCACTTTTTCAGTTACTCCAACCGAACTTACCGATCACGCCACTTTTTCACTTACGAGACCGACGCGCGACATGTTTGATCCTGCCCTCGTCGCTTGCCCCGGGAAAAGCAAGTGTCAAGGTCGAAAGATCAAACAGAACTAACCGATCGCGGCACTTTTTCACTTTCTTCAACCGAACTCATCGATCACGCCACTTTTTCACTTACGAGACCGACGCGCGACATGTTTGATCCTGCCCTCGTCGCTTGCCTCGGGAAAAGCAAGTGTCAAGGTCGAAAGATCAAACAGAACTAACCGATCGCGGCACTTTTTCACTTTCTTCAACCGAACTCATCGATCACGCCACTTTTTCACTTACGAGACCGACGCGCGACATGTTTGATCCTGCCCTCGTCGCTCGCCCCGGGAAAAGCAAGTGTCAAGGTCGAAAGATCAAACAGAACTCCCGCTCAAATAACGGCTATATCATGTTTAAACTTTAATTTAAAAATTGGGTCCATAAATGAACCTTGACACTTCAGATCATGTTTGACGTTCGCTTAGTCGACAAAAACACCACAGGGGTTTTAGTTCGACCACTGGGGTTGTTCCTATCTGACATTTCGGAAGGGACACGGAAAACAAAATACACCCAAAATTTGAGTTTAAGCCAAGGGGTGTGACAAAATCTAAAAAAATGTTTTTTGGGCTCAAACCAACGGAAAACATTAGAAAATTGAGTAAACATGTGTTATTGGCCTAAACTTAAGCGTTTGGCACTAAAATTGGGACAGGGCTTTAGGACCCTATTGTAAGGAAGGTCACTTCAGTTGCGAGTTTTTTTTTCAGGTTGCTGCTTCGATTTTCATTAAAAGGTTTTAAGTTCTTCAGTTTAGTGGGTTGAACGAGTCTAAGGCGGGATTGAGCATGTTGTGGGAGACATTTTGCCTTTCAGAGATTGCGTTTCTTTTTTCAAGTTTGAGCCAGCGACCGTTCGAGTACCCCTGAGGTAAAAGTCTAAATAGTCCGGCAAATCAAATCGATCGGCGGTCTCTCCAATTGCGAGAGTGGCGCTTAAATCGCCGGTTAACTTACCTCGAATTTGTCGAACGGTTACAATATGTACTATATTTTGACGTAGAATAACGTCTTTCTTCTCTATACAGGAGTGAAATTGGAATTTCAAAACTAAGAGCGTTACGTTGGCATGAAATATTTTAAACGTTTGTAACTTTTCGCTGGCTTAACGAAATTTCTTGATTAGCACCTTAATTGAAAGACAAGACATCAAAGGTTCATGTCGTATACTTACTGAATCCCACATACCTCTCCAAATAGTTTAATAACTGTTTTAAAAAAGAACGTTGGTTTCAAGCAAATCTATAAATAGGGGTGCTAGAGAAAATTTGACGTCATTTGCTTTTCACTCTCTGATTGGCTCGCATCTCAGCAGGCGACTGATCGGCTTGCTCTGACCGGGCGTGCTTCTCAGGCACAGACATCGATAGCGAAGGACGCCCCCGTTTGTCTTGCTTCGCTCAAATCAAACTGTCGAGCGAGCGAGAGAAGATGCCGTCCGAAGCTAAAGCCATCCAAGCTGCCGCCGCCAAGAAGAAGAGGAAGCAGTCCACAGGAGAATTTGCGATCGAACTGTGAACACGGTAGGGCGAGTCATTCTCGCTTTGCGATTCACCGCTTGTTTGCGTTCACCCAGCCATCGTCAACGCTGCCGCAAATTTCATCGGCCAAGGAGCTGTTGACCCGCGTTTCAAGATTTCGACTCGTGATTAAATCAGCATTGGTGGTCAAGTAGCAATACCGTTAGGAACAAATGCCAGAAGTCCCCTGAGTTGCTGGTCCGAGGAGCTGCCAAACGAGAAATCACTCAGAATTTTAAGAATGAGCAACGTTTCCAGCTACGTCGTGCTAGTGCCGTCGGGATGAGTGCTCAACATTTAACAACGATTGTAAAACAGAGTGGCATTTCCAACAGCGCCTTAGATGTTCCATATTTAGAATGCTTTTGAAAAGACAATCTCATTGAACAATTGTATTAATTTTGGCACTCATTGTTCAGAAATTTACCTTCATAATAAAAAAAACTATTGATTATCAATAGCTCGTATTGAATATTTAGGGAATGTCAATCATTTCAACTATTCATGTTCGACCAAATTCTCACGCATTAGCATTCTCCGCAATTTTCAAGTAATTCTAAGCCCAACACATTATTGGCCCAACACATCGCTGCTAGAAACCTGCTGAGCTGTTAATCCAGAATCTGGTTTGTGAAATCGCTCAAGATTTCAAGATTGTGCTACGTTTCCAGATTTCAACTAAATCCCTGTGAACCGCTACCCTGTTGCTGTTGTGCACCCATGAAATGTTCAGCTGGTTTGTCGAATAAACAGAGAACTTCTTCTTCTTCTTCTTCTTCTTCTTCTTCTTCTTCTTCTTCTTCTTCTTCTTCTTCTTCTTCTTCTTCTTCTTCTTCTTCTTCTTCTTCTTCTTCTTCTTCTTCTTCTTATTCTTGGCATTAACGTCCTCACTGGGACAGAGCCTGCTTCTCAGCTTAGTGTCCTTATGAGCACTTCCACAGTTATTAACTGAGCGAGAGCGGACAATGAATTTCGCATTTGATTAAGAAAATGTTATAAGTCGTGTGTTCGGTTTCGCTATTTGGAATAATGTGTCCTGGTGGTGGTGGAATTGACTACCTGGGCGAGGAATCTTACAATCGTTTCATCGGTGTAGGAAAAGTGAAATATTTTCTTGGATACTCTTCGGGAGTAGCTAGGTCTTTTACTACATATCAAGAGCTGTCCATAAACCACGTGGATTTTTTCTTAGATTGCCAGACCTCCCTTATCCGCCCTTGTGGTCTTTTGTCCATATAACATTATATAAATTTGTTTGAACCGAGGTCTTAAGCCAGACACCCGCTCTCCCTTAATTGACCATTTGATTTATGGGCATCCCTAAATTAAGAAAAGAAAAATAAATGACCCCAGGCCTGGGGACAATTTCAAATCAAACATGCGAAACACCGGTTATCATTCAAAATGTATTACAAATGACTGGGCTATCTTTGTATCCCATATGATGTGAGTGTTCATTTCCGATAGTCCGGAAGTAGCTTGAGATGCACTGATGGAAGCGGTCATATTTGGATTCTCTAAGCATCAAAATTGGCTGCTTTCGATAAGAACTACCGCAAACTGCGTCAACCGTTTACCTTGGTCGAATAATTGACTACAATAATCACACCAATACGTAATAACGCTTTCGAATTGCAAAATAAATGCGGAATAAATTCTAAAACTTTTAAGGCCGGTTTGCTACTGACAAGAAAAGGAATCGCCTATCTCGATGCGTGGAAAATTTCTCCCAAGAAATGGTCAAGAAAATCACTTTTGTCTGATCGCAGTACGCAGTTGAGAAGAAATGTCACTTCAAAGGGGGCTCTCTGTAGGAATTTTCTTGACCCTTTCAGTCAAGGAATTTCTTTACTTTTCTTGAGCGAAACAGCATACTTAGCTTTAAGCTGAAAATAGCAAATAATTGATGTTTACAGCGGCTAGATCCATAGACAACTAGATTAAAAATATCTTTTTTGACATTCCATCGAATCAAACGAAGAATATTTCATTTAACATATTCCAATGTTGAAGTTACGCAGAATTGCTGTTTACGCGACTTTAAGTGAATCCGCTTAATATGCTTCTTTCGAAATAGTCAGACGTCCGTTTTCTTTGCGAAGGGAATTATATGGTTATTGCCCCGTAAAAAAAGAAAGGACAGATGACAGTTTACCTGATTAGTTACAATAATTTCAGCCAAAAAGACGTAAAGGTCGATTTCCATCGCGGTTTCGTCTTTCCGTAAACAATAGATGTTTTCTTCGGGTTAAGCGAAGGCCATATTGGCGACACCAACTTTCGACTACCTGAAGAGCACTTTGCATCAGGTCAAATAGGGTGCTTATGCACATACCAACTATCAAAGCTAGATGGTCGTCAGCAAATCTATAAGTTGCGTAACCGCTACTATTAAGTTGTCCCAATACCGTATCTGATACGAGATTCGCAAAAATGGCTATAAGATTCCCCCTTGAGAGCATCCGCAAACACTCATTTTCCGCATCACAGCTTGACGGAATGTCGAAAATAGATGTCGTTTTTTCAGCATTTTATAAATCCAATTGGTAATCAGTGTAGGCAGCCCACGGTTTCGTGCAGCTTCCAATATCCGAGAAAACACCCTAGCACAAATGCTATTTTGCTTTTTCCAGATTGGTATACATGTTGATTTACATGGATAGGACAGACTTATTGGTTTAAAATGAATATACATTCTAAAAATTCAAAAGAAATAAAGTCACAAATAGGTAAGCGAATTTGGTTCACTTGGAAATCCTTAGATTTTGCTAGCATTTTGTTCAGTCGACGAACTTCACTCAAACACATGTTCCACATGTTTCCACATTTGTACAAAAGTTTTTACTGAACGATCCGTAGATCGTGCACCTTCCTTTTACGCCTAACGAGTCGACTTGAACGACTTATTGTTCGCTGAGTACTGTGAGATCGGAATTTCACATTGGGGTCCCTCTTCTAGTCTTCTCAAAACACAGCTTATGTAAAAGCTTCCATATGGTACGATGTTGTTGTATTAACGGATTGCAAGACAAGTGCAGGTGATACAGATCTTTTACGAAGATTATTATGATCAGCGGACCGATTCCTTACGGTGATCCCGAAGTTATCTCAAACGCGCTCCAGCTTGCGAAGCTGATGGTCATGTATACTGTTCGGTTAGAACGATACGAAAACAGGCATTGAGCTACCCATTCTGGAAATCCGAGGTGCGACAACTTTTCGACTGTACCGCAACAGTGTCGAAAGCCTTTGCAAAATATATGTAGCTTGAACCAACCTGCTGTTTTGACTCCACCTCACGAGATAATGCATGACGTAACAGATGAGATTTGTTTGTAGATTCGTGAGATTTGTGTTGTTCGATATCGTGTTATCGGTAGTTTAAAACTTGGTAACGGCTGCCAGACTTGTGGATTGGTACAATCAGTCGACTCTCCATATCTTGATATTGAAGGAACCATCGGGACAGGGAGAGATCGAGATAAACAATGCATCTTTAATGAATACTAGGGAGTCGATGCCGGGACCCTTTGCGTATTATGGACCCCCTACAAAAAAACATAAAACTTACACTCAAAGCAACCTTATTCCTATGAAAATCCACCGGGGGATCTTCGATTGCATTGTTGGTCAGCAGATTCAGGCAAAATATTTGGTTTGAGACGCTTAAATACAGAAATTTGAACAGTTTTGTAAATGAAACCACACTAGAGGGTCCATAATACACATTTCCAGGGGGGTCCATAATAGGCAGGCAGCGAGCTAGATTACATAGGAATCAAATGGAGGGTCCATAATAGGAAACGTCAAATTTGTGTTCATTCCTATTATGAACCCCGGGAGGGTCCATAATAGGGATTATGGAATTCGGGAGTAAGGCATTCGGGTTAATGGCAATCAGGACAATAGGATTCAGGGTAATGGGGTAGAATCTGTACATACTATAGAACGCCAAAATCGTTTTGGAACGACTGGCGATATACTTCAAAATAATTCCGTATGTTGCCTAATTAAGATACTTTGGGACTACGGCGTTCTTTTATTAGGTGAATGGCTGATGTGCCCCCTCGGTTGAGGACCATTCACACGTGTTGAAATGATTGGTATCAGATCCAGGAATGGGAAATGTATTGTAGCAAACATTTACCACCTCGACACTCACATTTTTCTACACGATCCTAAAAATCCAAAGCAAACCATGACCGTTCAAAACAAAAAATGTCACGGCTCTTCATAACTGTAATCTTCTTCTTCCCAAGAGACGTAAACTTCACAAATTGAGGGGGCGTTTTTACATCAAAACAATGGCGGTGAATCACGTGACTTCAGTTAGAAGCTATGGTTTTCAAACTGATATTGGGAGTTTTCAAGTGCTGGGTGATATATGTCTTATTTAATTTGAAGATCAAATCACTATTCAACCCCTTTTGAATGTGCTACATTGCTCCTCCAATCTTCTCCCCCTGCTTGTTGACGCAAATGAAAAGCGTCGTATAATTAAAAAGTTGCAATTTCCCGCCTCGGAAAGCTGAAACGTGCATCTTACGGATCTCGGTGTAATTTTATTATGCATTCATAATAGTGAACTAGGGGCCTCCTTTAGCTTAGAAGTAAAACCCGCGGCGACACAGCAAAGTTAAAGGTGTCTAGGTTCGATTCCCGCTCAGCCTAGGAACTTTTTGTGATGAAAATTTCCTTGACATCCCTAGGCATGAAATATCATCGTGCCTGCCGCAAGATATATGGTAAAAATGGTAGCTTTGTCAAAGATGTCAGTTAATAACTGTGGAAGTGCTTTTAGAGCTCTAGGCTGAGCAGCAGGCTTAGCCTCAGTTGGGATGTAATGCCAAAAAGAAGATTAATAGTACAATGAATAAAACAACAACGGGAACTCTTGATTCAGCACCAGCTTCTCGAATGTTCGCATAATGTGAGCGGGCAAAGTCAAGCAAAGTCACGTTTTCGGCTCCGGGATTGATTTCAATCAAAAATTTTGGTTCGATTGTGCTTTCTTGTCCTATCGAGCCTCGTTTCTAGATTTCACTTCTGAAGAAAAAAAACTCAAGTTCAGGCAAGCTCCTTTCAAGTGAGCCAAAGGGTGAAGAAGAGTGCTCCGCTTCGCCGAACTCGGTCAGGCAACCGTAAGATTTGCACTCAAACAAACGAAACCAAGAAAACTGTATTTGCCTCGCTATCCCGGTCCTTCCAAGTGTCACGCTTCGAAGCCGCCGGCCGCTGGCAAACTCACTCATAATTTTATTACCATTGTTAGCTTTTTCATAATTTTGTTATATTTACTCTACAATTGAATAATGAGGCAGCTCTCGACTCCGAGTGCCTTTGGTGGATGAAGCAAAAAATAAAGCTACGAAACGAAAAGGATAAACCGACTTCGAGTGGCGGAACTACGTGGGATGAAAGGCGAGCTCTTTTTCGGGTTGATGTTGTTTGGTTCTGCGACTCTGGCAATGTGTGTGTTTTCTTCGTTTCCATTTTATTTTATTTGCGCTGGATGAAACCTTCCCCCACCTCCCCGGCCAAATTTTCAAGCTGTCGAAGGCAGTAATTGGTGTTGTTTTGTTTTTCTTGCAGCATTCCGGAGATTCTTCAGACGAGTTGTTACTAAATACGCAGGATTGGATTGGACGAACGAAGAACAAATATCTACGCTACGCTGCGGATTGATGAAGTAGTCCAATTAGCTTAACGAAGAAATGTTGCTAATTATCCCTTTGGATCTTATTATATCGTCTTTGGGATGATCAAACACTCCTCTAAAGATTGCGAGGGGTGGGGCTAATTGGAAATTAGTGCAATTATATTTATTTTATGGAATGGATGAAGATTACTATGGATCGTTTTTTTTTTGCGAAAAACTGAGACTGCAAAGATAAGTAACGGAATTTTTAAAGATAAAATGTTATCTCTTAGAAATCAGCACAAGATGTCATTAAGGGAATTCATCCCATTGATTATTTTGAAAATGCATAAAAGTTACTCTAAAAGGAACAAATGAACAAAAATCCTTTCTTAAAACACATTAAAAAATTGTTCCAGGTATCCCTGTGAAAATAAGCCTAAAACTACGAAACATTACAGTAACGAACTATGGTTTGTATCCCATTCATCAACTACGGGGTGTACCCGAAAGATTTGATTTAGAATTTATCAAGTAACAGGAGTTTGAAAAAGTCTTCTAAAGTCTGGCCTGTTGTGTGTATTGTTCATGCACATGCCAGTGTACAGATTTTTTTTTATTTATTTAGTTGGTATTATGTGGGATTCACTTGTGTGCCTATCCACTAAAAACACTTTCCTAGGATCCCTTTCACCTGACTTCCCCTCCGGCATCACCTTGCAGTATAAATGCTCCCCCAAATCAAGGCGATTGTTTACGGCGACAGCGACAAACAATCGCCGCGATTTCGCTGATGTCGACGTGAAAATCGTTATCGGAGATGCGAACGTGCAGGTCGGAAGAGAGGCCTTTTTCCGTCCGATCATCGGTAAGGAGAGTCTTCACTCCGTTACCAATGACAACGGCCTACGACTAGTGACTTTCGCTGCTGCCAGGGGGATGGCCATCTGCAGCACCTACTTTGCACGCAAGGATATTCGGAAGCACACCTGGAGGCATCCAAATGGTGATATTTGCAACCAGATAGACTATATTCTGGTGGATGGCCGACATTTCTCAGATGTCATCGATGTTAGGAGTTTCAGGGGCCCTAACATTGACTCGGATCACTACCTCGTTGTCAGTAAAATTTGAGCGCGGTTATCAACTGTAGCGGATTCAAGACCACAGCGAACAATGCGATTTAATATCTAGTGCTTCTCAGCAGACGGTGTTACAGCTGAATACCACCAAAAGCTGTACGAGCGGATAAGTGAGGTCAATGTGAGCGATAACCTCAACAATCTATGGGATGCAATCCATGGAGTGGTGAGTGAAACAGCGCGAGAAGTGATAGCTACTGCTCGAAGACGCCCCAGAAGCGGATGGTTCGACGAGGAGTGCCAGAGGGTGACGGATGAGAAGAACGTGGCCAGACGTCGGATGTTAGTGTCTGGTACCAGGCTGAACAGAGAGCGGTACAGGGAAGCAAGATCAGCCGAAAAGCGAATCCATCGAAGGAAGAAAAAAGAGTTTGATGAGAACGTGATAGCCGAGGCGCAAAACTGTATGGAACAGAACGATATGCGACGATTCTATGAAAATTGACAGGCGTGCGGAGAAAGTCAGCACCGTATACGGTCATGTGCAACGACCGTCAAGGTAATTTGCTGACAGATAAAACGATGGTGGCTGCCAGATGGAAAGAGCACTTCGAAACGTTACTGAATGGAGGGAACGATAGAGCATCGGAGAACAGAATGAACATCGACAACGACGGTCAAGCTGTGGAGCCTCCATCTCTAGATGAGGTTAAGAAGGCGATTAAAGAGCTGAAGAACAAGAAGGCTACTGGGAAGGATGAGCTCCCGGCCGAACTTCTCAATCACGGTAGTGAGCAGCTGCATAGAATAATTCACCATTCGTCGGCGAATACCAAGCTGGTTTTCGTGAGGGCCGATCGACGTCGGATCAAATGTTTACCCTGCGACAGATCCTCGATAAATTCCGGGAGTACAACTTGCAGACTCATCATCTGTTCATTAATTTCAAGGCGGCGTACGATTCAGTTAAAAGAAACGAGTTGTGGGAAATTATGATGGAACATGGCTTTCCGACGAAGCTGATTAGACTGATTCGTGCAACGTTGGAAGGATCGAAATCAAGTATACGTGTTGCGGATGAGATTTCCACATCCTTCGTAACCTTAGACGGATTGAAGCAGGGCGATGCACTTTCAAACCTGTTGTTCAACATAGCGTTAGAAGGATCAATAAGGAGAGCTTGCGTGCATAGGAATGGCACTATTATCACACGTTCGTATACCCGAGCAGGTGAAAAAAGCTCAGCAATAGCTAATTTTGATGTGGACATCTAAAAGTGATATTAACTTGATAGATATAAGAGATAAAAGATCTGAATATGATATCTAAAATTAACTCCTAGAATATCATTAGCATATCATATTTAGCTTTTGAAAGATCTAACCAATATCAGCGAGCTATTCATTTGATCTGCAAACATCAAATTTTGATATGGCTTAGAAGTTCCAGGAATAAAATTTAGATATTATCTTCAGATCTTTTATCTCTTATGTCAATCAAATCAATATCTCGATTTGATGGTCAGAACTTCGTTTCTGCTCGGGTATGCTCCTTGGTTTTGCGGACGATATCGACATAATCGGGATTGATCGCCGAGCCGTGGAAGAGGCATACGTGCCTTTTAAAAGGGAGACAACGCGAATTGGGCTCATTATCAATACCACGAAGACAAAGTACATGGTCGCTGGTAGACATCGTGGGCCCATAGGGGATGTTGGTAGTGAGGTGGTGATATTTTTGAAGTAGTTGAAGAATTTGTGTACCTTGGAACTATAGTGACTTGCGATAATGATGTTACCCGCGAGGTTAAAAGGCGTATTGCAGCTGCGAGTCGGGCTTTTTACGGACTTCGTAACCCGCAGCTTACAGACGAAGACCAAACTTGCGTTGTACAAGACTCTAATTCTTCCGGTAGCTCTGTACGGCCATGAATCTTGGACGTTGAAAGAGATCGACCGGAGAGCTCTTGGGGTCTTTGAACGTAAAGTGCTGCGAACAATACTCGGCGGTAAATTGGACAATGGCATCTGGCGGCGTCGCATGAATCACGAGTTATACCAAGTCTATAATGAAATGGGTATTGTTAAGCGTATAAAACACGGCCGGCTGCGGTGGGCTGGGCATGTAGCTCGCATGTCGGAGGAACGTCAAGCTAAACAAATATTCAGCAGAGAACCAGGGAGAGGCCGTCGCCTCCGTGGAAGGCCGCGCACCAGATGGCTTTTTGCAGTTGAGGAGGATTTAAGGTTACTTAATGTTCAGGGCGACTGGAAGCGATTGGCCCAGGACCGGGTCCAATGGAGAAGGCTTCTTCATTCGGCGTAGATTCAACGAAATAGCAAGGAATTGTTGCCCATCAAGTATCAAGTAAGTAAGTAAGTAATAAGAGTGTCCGGATTTCGAAGCAAGACACATATCTTGGTTTTGCATTTTGAAACGTTTTTTGCATAAATAATCGTTATGTTTATTACACCATCCTATATAATAAACATTTACCGTCGTGAAATATCACAGTACCTTATGAAAATAGATTTCATTAATTATACAAATACTGTTGAAGTTAGTCCGGTGCTTAAGTGTCCGGATTTCGAGTCATAAAGGTAGACGGTTTGACAGTTCGATAGGTAGATTTGGTTTCACTCTTCGCGCAACTCTTCATTCATAGACTCTGAGTTGGCCATAGATATTTTCAAGAATCTCATTGATAAATTTCAGAAATGCAATAGAAGATTGCTTCATTTGCTTTTCTAATTGTTAAAAAAGTTTCTTGTATGTGTAATGAACAGATGATAAATAATTATTTTTTCAGCTTTCTGCATATCTTATTGTTTCTCTATTTGTTGAAACGTGGGTAGGACAATCTTTTGACTGTCCTACCCACGTGTTTTTGTGCGTAGTACATGCCCTACCTGTCCTACCCACTTCCCGCGCCACTGTTGTGATTTCTACGTGTACACAACACACAATTTTATATTTTCCCACCGATTCCGGTCTGCCTTTCCGTTTGCAAGTTGCGGAACACATTTCCCTCAAATACTTCCGTAGCACCTACACCACTAAGCCTACCTCTATATCTGAGTGCAAACATATACTATGCTTCAGTAGAATGAATGGTCAGGCCTATCCTCGCTGTCTCCCTCTTCTGGCACGAAGGCCTTCTTCACTGATCTGTGATTGATTCCACTAAGGTGGATATCGTCCGCGAAATCAAGGAACATGTGTGACAGTATGATGTTAATGCTGTTTCTCTGCACATCAGATTTCCTGATAGCTCCCTCGAGTGCAATGTTGAACAGTAAATTCGAAAGTGCGTCTTCCTTCTTCAATACGAAGTTGCCACCTCGGCTGCAATCCTTTCACTTGATTTCAAACTAAGTATGTAGCGTCGCACGTATAGGTATAATTAGTTTCGCCAGAAAACCATGGCTTAGCTCATTACACTCCCGAAATTGATCTAAGCTCTCTTTGAAATACTTATTATATGTGACGATGGAGTAGGAAAATTATGCAATTCCTGTTCTACGGTCTTTATAGCTAGATGATAGGTACAATTTAAGCGTAGAAAATTTTTTGGAACCAACGAGCTTAATGACACTTTGTGTAACAAAGCATGAACAAACGATTTCCCGACGCAACAGAGCACTTCCTCTTTCCTGAGTTTGGGTAAACACTGCTGCGAAAATAAAGCAATTGCGCCATCTTCCGGTCGCTGAGAGAAAGTACCACAAATTGCAGTAATTACGTAGTGTCAACGAAGCCATACACGTGAACCGTTGCGTTTCAAACGTTGAGAAGAAAACACGCTACACAACGACAACCTACCTTGGAGAGTCCCTTCTGCATCAAGCATCTCTTTGTCGCACTCTCCAACACGAAATGGCCAAAATGCATCTGCAGCAGCAGCCACCCAAGCGAGAGGTTCATGACACAACATTCATTATAAACCACTAATTTAATTTTGTCGCCGGGTCACGAATGTGCTTTCCTTTTTTTTCTAGTCGTGGCTGGAGCGGGAAATTAAACTCGCGGTGTGGCTGAAACCGTTATTAATGAGAAAACTGTCAGTTTTCAAATTTAATTTGTAAATCAGAGTGTCTATCCCGAATATTTTATAATACAATTTCTACTTTTAATGAACAGGCGAGGCGATTCAAAATCAATAATGTGTTTCACCTGATGTACTTTCAATAATTATTCATTTGATGTAACATTTTTGAGAAAACTTATCCATGTACTTCGAGAAAGCTTTTGGATTTATTGTCTTATTCTTTCTGACGTTTCACTGGAACATACCTTACTTCTCAGCTTAATGTTCTTATGAACACTTCAGCAGTAATTAACTGAGAGCTTTCTTGCCAATTGACCATTTGTGCATGTGCATATCATGTGGCAAGTACGAAGAAGGCTATCTGGGCACCATGATCGAAAACTTTGTGTTGCGAATGATGAGTGCCAAATTGATCTACATATTTTTTCGTCAATAACGGTTTCAGACAGACCGTGACCCCTCCTTTGTAGCGAGGATCCGTGAGGGGTTAAATTACTTCCAAAGCAGCAGCGCAGTTTGGGTGGAATGGTGGCGCCGGAGTCATAATTTAGGGCTTGCATGTGTGGACGGTACATCACGCAAAAGTGGATTCACGCCAAGGAACGATTGTCGTCCCGTTCGTTCGCTCGAGAGATGATGATGCAAGGATGACGTTTTGACGTTGCATGTGCGAAATGCACTTTGTGCGCTAGTAGATGGAATGACTTTTTGGCGGTTTGAAGAGAGGGGTATAATCCGCGTTACGAAAGCCATTAAATGGCGGTCGCTTGCTCAGGCGATTGTGTCGACGAGTTAGTTGACCGAAGGGAATTATACTTAATCCGTCGTTTTATGCACAGTTGACACATTCGAGTGCAATTTAGGGTAAATTTAATCAGCTTAGGCGAGGTGCATTAATTATGGATCAGCAGCTGTTGGACAAATGAGGTCACAATGGTGGTCGGACTGATCCGATTCTCTGTACCAGTAATGAATTACGAAATGTTCCCGAAGCAAACTTCTAAAACAGTCTTCCAGGAAGCAAAATGCATGATTGTCGCCTATTCATAATAAATCAATCAGGCAAAAATCAACTGCTCCTTCCCAAATACACCATCCTACTCATGGCGAATCAGTCCAAAAACTAGGTCTGTATCAATCAACGGTATCTCACAGAGCCACCCACACAACTGGTTTCAGTTTCCATTAACTAAATACTTTGGTACACAAAACAACACACGTGTATCGAGCCGACTCATGCCTATCTGTGAAATTATAAGGTAGATGTACCGGTATTCACCATAGTAACGGTTTGGTACAAAAACGAAGTTTCTGACTAGTTTTATAATTCTCCTGCTAAACTTGAATTAAAAGTGTTCGTTCAACGTATTCACAGCGTTTAAAAGTATTTCGATTGATTTACAAAAAAAAAAATTATGCTTTGGATGGCAAATACTGGCACACCTACCCTACCACCACCGAGAGGTACTGCCAGTTGTGCTAATTCTTAATTTGCTATCAGTCGGATGATGCACGTACAATCAAAACCAAATGCACAAATCAAACACCCTCTGTTGATGACACCGGTCTGTTCGTGTTGTGTATACGGAGTCCGTCAAATTTGTCTTGACGAAATTGATCAACCGAATGGTTCTACCGTTTTGGTCCACTGATTGCAGCCGAGAGGTAAGACTAGAGTGGCTCTGGGATTCTGATTCGGTAACATCTAGTTTGAAAACAATATTACCGAATTGGAGATATTTTTTTGTGATAGACCACAAGTTTCTTAACAACTACCGAAAAGCTAAACATTACATATACTTTGCAGTTGGATTAAATGGATAAATTGATGTGAAGATTTGCGAAAAAGTTACACGTCTTCTCAGTGAGAATCGAACTCACGACTCCCTGATCTCTAGTTAGGGCGCGTAACCCCTACGCCATGAGAGGACTCATGAACGCAAAAGTTAACCTGAATCTGATTTCAGCTCAATAGTCACGTGGTCCTTTTTCGCAAAGTGCACATCTTTCGGAAAAATTAGATGCCCATCCAAACACAACGCTTTCTATTTATATCCAATGCCTAGCCCGAGAGCGCATGAACCGAGTTCATGAACCAAATAAATGCGTAAACATTGGACGATTTTGATCAGAACAGTTTAAAATGATGCATCAAGAAGAACCTGTGTTCTAACCGGTCACTCTATCTGAGGAACGAATTTCATAAGCGTGAACTTTTATGTATGGAACCAAATAAATTGCAAGTAGTAGCTATTTCAGTTCATGATGCGTGTAGTAACATGATAGACGTTGATTTTTTAAGGAAAATCCTGCATTTTTTGAGAAAAAATATACCGCAATAAAAGCACAATGCAAATGCCTTTTGTATATTATTGCGAGATATATATAGTACCTTACTAGAAACATTTTTAATATTATGAAAATATTATTTTGTATCATTCATACATTCATTAATTAAAACGAGAGCTTTTTGCTTTTCTTTACTCTGTACTTTGTATTATTCACGAATATTTAAACAAAAAACACAATATTTCAACGAAAAATCACAAAAAATTATTGAAAATAGGAACAACTGCCAAAAATGCGATAAAAATGTAAGAAACAAAATTATTTAAATATCTTTAAAAATAAGTAGAAAGTTAGTGTGAAATCTATATGAAAGGTACCTATATTGTGAGGTATACTTAAGCCAACAAATTTACTTCGTTTTCAGCGACTAGTGGCTCAGATGGAATACTATTTGCATTAATATTGTCCAACTCCGACAAACGAGGAAACGAAACCGGCAAAAAACCATTCCATTCTATTGATTTGTTTTCGAATCGTGACATAAAATAATCAATCCTTTTTCTTTATCAATATTTCCAATCAGGGCTGGAAAGCGTCAAAGTTAATACAGGATGTCGTGCGATTTTCACATAGATGTTTCCCTAACTGTCATCGAACGGCGAGACAATTACAGAGATTTTCTACCAATTCTCTTTCATTTTTTTTTGTCGTTACGGCTTCCGTCGCTAAAACTGGACATTTTTAGTTTGTTATCTGGTGTGATTGTTATTTATATCGCTGGAATCATGGAAGGATATCCACTTAACTTGTCAAACACATTAACTTCCCGAAATTCTCCAAAATGAGAAATTAAAATTGCTCTCGTGAGAGCTCCGTTATTTTGAATCGGCGGAATGAGCACACTAAATATAGCTTCGTCTAGTGAAATCTAGTGCAAAGAATCATTTCGTCAGTGTGGCAAATCGGTCATGATACTTAAGGACCCTGTTTCCAATGTCACACAAAAGAGTTAGTACCGTCAAGCTACCATTCACCGTGCATTTAAGAAAAATTTGAACTTCAAAAATATATATAACTTTTCCAAATAATTTGAAGCGTACTAGAATACCACTACGTAACGTGAAATTATATAATAATCCATGAAAAAATCTAAAACTAGTGATGCATAACAAAAAAATACTCAAAATTTATGTTTGAAAATGTCATGTTAAGGTCGCCTCGTACCGTTCTATGTCACCATTTACCGCGCACACTAGTGCACCATTCACCGTGCGTATAGTTTTCGTCATGATTTAATTTTGTATCTTGAAGAAACGTTGTTGATGGAGAAGCTATGATGCTAGTAGTGTGCGCACTCATTTTTAAGAGTACTCAAATCTTAATTTTCAATAAAAACCATAAAAAGTTATAAATTGGCTAAATAATTATTTTTTCATTAAAATCGTTATAGGAGGTTTGACTGTATTGTCCAAACCATTCCTTATTCACTCAAATACTAAATATGAAGTAGTTTAATGACGACATATCAATAAATCTAATACTACCGAATAATTTCATGCCTTTTACACTAATGCACGGTAATAGGAACCATATATATTTAAAAGGATCCATTCACCGTGCATTTAGGTTTCGACTGAAACATAATAAAAAATTCTAATTTGCATAAAACCTCATTGCTCATACGATGAAATACATCTTACTTATAGTATCCACAGAGAAAACTTGTCGAAATTTTGAAAAATTTCATACTCTGTCGTTAAAATGAAACATGTGAATTTTTGGCGTCTCTACTAAGAGTGTTAAAAAATCTCATAATCAAACAGAATTCACATGATTTTGACTACATAAACTAGGTTTTTCAAAATGATTTGTGACAAAATCTACTTCATTTCATCAGTTTTCTCTTATTTTTCTGACAAAAGAATAATTTGTGAAAATTGTATGAATATTCCGTATGAATTTGTATATGTGCACGGTGAATGGAGGCCGCACGGTGACTGATGACTTAACGGTACCGTGCAGTGCCAAAAATGTCAGTTTGATTACAAATTGACTTTTTACTTCATTGTACTCCACATAATTTTCAACAATTCTTCACATTGTAAACTACCACAATATTTAGGTTTTGGACACTAAAATACGATGGAAATTTAAAATATTTCAACATCGTGCAAAAGTCCTTATTATTAGGACGGATACCTTACCTAATGATCTTTAGAGTTTTCATTAAACATAGCGGGATTTGGGGCAAGTGTGCCACCTTAAGAAAATTGTTCTCTAATTTTGTCTAAAGCTTAAAAAACCCATGATAGTTTTACATCTTTTCATAAGTACTGTGCCATTCAAAAAGAAAATAATTTAAAAAAGTATCAGTTTTGGAGCTCCTCATATATCATCCAAAATAACCTGATTTCCAACACTATGGGGCAAGTGAACATTCATATAATTCTACTTGAAATGAAATTTTCTTTTTTTTCTGTTGATATTGCTAACAAAACAGAGCCTAATTGATAATTTCAAAAATATTTTTAAGTTTACCGTCATGAGGGGATGCTTTATAACAAGGTTCATCACATGCGGAACTCTCTACTAGTCAATTCGAATAACTAAAATCGTTATTTTTGTATCCATTCAATACGATATATGAAATACTCTTTCGTTACGGGGGATCTGTATTATATTACACTAGATCTGCACTAAATAACGGTAAAATATTGATAAAAATAAGAAAAATAGTTCTTAAAACGCCTAAAACCATGCTATTAACTAATATTTGGGGAAAAAATCACATTGGGAGCAAAAATTTTCGCTATTCCCCTTCTACACTTTGGAAACCACTACTGGTGCCTCATTTTGGTTCATTATTATGATTTTGTTGATGATGTTAACATTTTTATGAATTTCACTCCAACCATTTTTGTTTACCAAACAGGTGGCACACTTGCCCCAAAAAGTATAGATTTCAACAAAAATAGATTTCGCATGTAAAACTAAATATTTTTTTCGTTCAAATGCCTCAATTACTTACACATTTGTATAGCTTCACGATGTACAGAACGTTTGAAAAATTCGTTATTAATTTACCTCTCACCATGCTATTTAGAAACAACGAAATTTTATAAAAAATCACTAAAATTTTATGATTTTCACAAAATTTGATGTAAATACGTGAAAAATAGAGCAAATTTCGTAATATTTTAACCATTGTATTATGAACTATGAGGGAACATATTGTTTAGCTCAAATAAAAAATATAGTTTGAAGTTTTTTATAAAAATCAGGGGTGGCACACTTGCCCCTATGGCACACTTGCCCCAAATTCCGCTATATGGACAAACTTGTGCAGCACTTTTAACGAAATTTTAGAGAAAGTCCATCAAACGATTTTTGGAAAAATACTTCGAAGAACCTCCATTTAAACCTATTATATAAACAGTTCCTTAAGTAATGCAATAATGGTTGTGGCAATTCTAGAAAATCCCGATGGATTTCTGAAAAAACCGTATTAAACAATAGCTAGATGCATCGCGTGGATTTGTGAAGATTATTCTTAAGAAAAACATTCAAGAGCCCGAGAAAGCAATTCCGAATGCATTATCTAAGAATATTCTTAGTTTTTTGACATCTATTTTGGTGTGTACTTGACAGAATTTTTTAAAACTACTAAGATCAAATCCTGGAGAAAGTTCTTGGAGATCTAGTTGAAATTTCTAAACGAAGAATTCTAAATAACAAAATGGCTGAGGCCCTTAAATGTTGATTTTCTATCAAATCGATAATTTTTCTTCACATTATTTGTACAGCTTTCTGCAATTATGCTCGTTTTTAAAATGCTGACCCTTTTATAAGTAGAGAAATAAATTTGGTTGTGTTTAATATTCTCTATGTCAAATCTGGAAACTTGTTTCAACATGATCCCTCGAAGTTTATATAGAAATGCATAGTTTCCTTTAGGTACAACTTATAAGCATTATGAATTCAACTCTCTGAAAGAGTTCGACAACTGAAATGATTAGCTTATTAGAAACAAACATGGAGTGCCAGATCCAAATCTTCGCACTTGTCCGTGAGGATCATGAGCCTATGTATACTATGAAACGTTTGACTTTTACTGTGCGCCCTGTTTTCAAGTTGCCCGTGAGAAAAAGCGAGACAGCACCAACACACGGCTGTGCAAGTCAAAAGTACAAAAGAATTTATGGCACGTACAGAGGTTCATACGAGCTGACCAGACGGCAGTTTTGATAGCTATTGTTCTACCGATCACTCGACTACCGGCTAGGTGTTGATCAACAGACCAGTGTCGTAAAAATTCAGCCGAATGATTCCCGATTAGTGCGAAAACGAACAAAAACAAACTCCGCTTACACGAAGCCAATCTGACCATAACACAGTTGTTTAAAACCCAAAAAACACGATCATCAGCTTTTTCAGTATCAAGGAGTGAAAATATTGTCATACTATGTTCGGCAAAGTTACTGCATATGATAAGTATCAACTATTGACATTCACAAATTTTTGATTAATTTACTCATAAATGATATAAAATTTTTATTTTCTCTGATTGTCGTTAAAAGCAATTGGTGTCTTCGACAAAGTTGTAGGAATTGTTAAATGAAGAAAAGTTGTCGAAGAAACTTTAACTCTTTCCATTAAAATGAAGGATTTATTGCGATTTTCATATAAAAATCACTTCAAAAGTACAAATACTCACTTAACTTTTTTCGCAGTGATTCTAATGGCTTACAATGTTCTAGGACTATGTATATATTTTCAAAATACAAAACTTCTATATCTATATCTATAACTTCTATACAATATCTTCATTTTTTCTATGAGTTATAAGCATTTTATTGTGGAAAATTCACCTTTTTTACACTAAAGTATCTCGAAAAGTTGCAAAAAGTTGCAAACAAAATTACATGCATTAGAAAGACCAACATCTCTACTATGTTTTCCTGGTGGATTCATCCGTGTCTTCGCGTGTCTTTGCCACTTTTCTGCCACTTGAAAAATTGAATATTTTTACTTATAAGTATTGATTATGCGCATCTCAGCACTATTCATAACTTTTTATAACTACGCATAATTGAGATAACTATCATTGAAAGCTTTAAGTTTGAAGTTTTCTAACAAAAAGTTATTATTTTGTTCATCTTAGGGCCGATATCTTCACCTTCGCTTAAGCCATAAGCCATGATTATCCATACGATTAAACCAAGTTTAGGGCCTAAGCGGTGGTGAAGAAACCGCTTATTAGTAGTTTATTTGTTACATATGTACACTGGAAAAAAAATCTCTGGTAAATATTACAATTATAGCTTACTATGCCCATTGCTTAAACTACCATGGTATTTCAGAATAATTTACTACGGTAATAGTGAACTGGTACATCTGACAGAAATAAATTTCATCAATCTGATTTCGACTACAGACATGGTAAAATCGAGCGCATTTCTGGTCTGATGAAAATTGCTGGTGCGAGCACTCAAGTGTTCTCACTAAAATGGTAGTTCTTACCGTGCAAATTTTTTACGTGTACATATATGTGTACTATACAATGGGCGAAACAAATTCATTTTATTCAATTAATTATTCTTATATCAAGTATACTAAATAGAAACATCCAAATTTAAATCACTCAGTTCCCTCCTCACCTGAATAATCAAGTTTCTGCATGTACGCTTTGTTCGATACTAATAGCTGAGAAAGCATAAATGTCACTTTTCATAAGCTCGTCACCACTAGATCCGACGGCTCTAGCATGCGATTAAGAAGATAAACTCTTGCATTTCAGAGAAGTTTCAGACAGATAATTTTATGTGGAGGATTTTACTATTGAAATCTTTTAAACTTTGACCGTCTGATTGATGTCTTATATGAGCATTAAAGGACAGTTCAAGAGCCCTGGCATACGTCATTTTGTAATATTAAAAACCTGATCGAAGGATATTAACTGTGTCGCTTTAAAGCTTGCTGCGGTATAAATTGTAACCTTTTTAAAAAGTAGAATGGCAAATAAGCAGACTTGTTAATTGAAAAAGCATGTTAGTGGAACTACTCCATACAAACTAACCGTTTGAGATGGTTCCACATCGTAACAAAATACTAATAGATAGTAGATAACTTTTTTTCAATTTTTTGGTAGTTCAGTATTGACTAAATTATATATAGTTAGAAATAGTTATAAAAAGTGCTGAGATGCGCATAATCAATATTTATAAGTAAAAATATTCATGTTTTTAAACGGGCAGAAAAGTGGCAAAGACACACGAAGACACGGATGGGTCTATCTGGAAAACATAGTAGAGATGTTGGTCTTTCTAATGCATGTAATTTTGTTTGCAACTTTTTGCAACTTTTCGAGATAATTTATTGTAAAAAAGGAGAATTTTCCACAATAAAATGCTTATGAACATATTGTCTTGGTATGTTCAGCAAAGTTTTGTATTTTGAAAAAATATACATAGTCCTTTAACATTGCCATCAAAATCACTGCGAAAAAAGTTAAGTGAGTATATGTACTTTTGAAGTGGTTTTTATATGAAAATCGCTATAAATCCTTTATTTTAATGGATAGAGTTAAAGTTTCTTCGACAATTTTTCTTCATTTAACAATTCCTACAACTTTGTCAAAGGCATCAACTGCTTTTAACGGCAAACAGAGAAAATAAAAATTTTATATCATTTATGAGTAAATTAATCAAAAATGTGTGAATGTCAAAAGTTGATACTTATCATATGCAGTAACTTTGCCGAACATAGTATGGCAATATTTTCACTCCTTGATACTGAAAAAGCTGATGATCGTGTTTTTTGGGTTTTAAACAACTGTGCATAAGAGCGAATGCGACGAGAATGAGAGTAGGTGCAACACGCGCACACTTTCTTCAAAGCTCAAAATCTCAAAATACGTGTTGCGACCAAAATTAAAATAATTTCTCGTACAATGCTTGATATTGTTTTCCTTTTTTGACAGTTTTCTCTTCTCTTATCTCGCTTCTTACAAGCGGAAAAAGTTTGCAAAAGTATGCATTTGAATTGTACGATTGACATCACTTACATCAGTGAGAATTGTGCGCTCCATTCAGAAACAATGTTTGCATAGTGAATTCACGTGAAAAACCATCTTTCTGCGATAAGGTTAGTAACTTCAAATGCTCATTTTGTGTGATCACTCTCGAAAGCCCTGTGAGAAATGTGGAAGCGGAAAGGGAAGGGGGAAGTGAGGTGCCATATTACACAGAAAGAAAAATCCATGTAAATTTCAGCGTAAAATCGTGCACGTAAAGGGAATGTCAAATTTGTCGCTAATTTACATGAAACATCGTGTAAAATTACATCAACATCATGTAAATTTATTGTCGCGTAATCGATTAGTGTCCATGCAAGATTACAGGATGCATAGCGGAAACTTACATGATGTTGATGTAATTTTACACGATGTGTCATGTAAATTTGCGACAAATCTGGCATTCCCTTTATGTGCACTATTTTACGCTGAAATTTGCATGGATTTTTCTTTCTGTGAAGAGGCCATGTTGGTACTCAAGCAACAATGTCCTTAAAATTGCATCCAGGTTCACTCCCTAAACTTAATCCTGAAAGCAATCTGAATGAGATTATCGAGAGAAATCATAACTACGGTAACGCAAACACTATTGAATTCATTTATTTAGTTAACATCTACACAGATAACACTGAATCAACAATTTTACGCCTCAATACTCGGTTCGTGGCCGCATCTCTCCATCCTCGGTTCTGCCCCACGCTCACCAAATCGATACGCACTTGATCCACCCACCTAGCTCGCTGCGCTCCACGCCTTCTTGTACCAACCGGATCCGAAGCGAATACGATCTTTGCAGAGTTGCTGTCCGGCATTCTTGCAACATGCCCTGTCCATCGTATCCTTCCAGTTTTGGCCACCTTCTGGATACTGGGTTCGCCGTAGAGTTGGGCGAGCTCGTGGTTCATCCTTCGCCGTTATACACCGTTCTCCTGCACACCGCCGAAGATCGTCCTAAGCACCAGACGTTCGAAGACTCCAAGTGCTTGTAGGTCCTCCTCGAGCATCGTCCACGTTTCATGCCCGTAGAGGACTACCGGCCTTATTAGCGTTTTGTACATGGTACATTTGGTGCGGGCGTGAATCTTTTTTGACCGCAGCTTCTTCTGGAGGCCATAGTAGGCCCGACTTTCACTGATGATGCACCTCCATATTTCACGGCTAACGTTATTGTCAGCCGTCAGCAAGGATTCAAGGTAGACGAACTCGTCGACCACCTCGAACGTATCCCCGTCTATCGTAACACTGCTACCTAGGCGAGCCCTGTCGCGCTCGGCCCCACCAGCTAGCATGTACTTTGTCTTGGCCGCATTCACCACCAGTCCAACTTTTGCTGCCTCGCGTTTCAGGCGGGTGTACAGGTCTGCCACCTTTTCAAATGTTCTGCCGACGATGTCCATATCATCCGCGAAGCAAACAAATTGACTGGATCTCGTAAAAATCGTACCCCGGCTGTTAAGCCCGGCTCTCCGCATAAAACCTTCTAGCGCAATATTGAACAACAGGCACGAAAGTCCATCACCTTGTCGTAGTCCCCGGTGGGATCCAAACGAACTGGAATATTCGCCTGAAATCTTCACACAATTTTGCACACCTTCCATTGTCGCTCTTATCAGTCTCGTGAGCTTCCCGGGAAAGCTGTTCTCGTCCATGATTTTTCATAGCTCTAAGCGGTCGATACTGTCGTATGCCGTCTTGAAATCGATGAAAAGTCGAACGAAGCCGGCTTGATAACTTCCCACGAACTCGTTTACTACGGGTGACAGACGACGGAAGATGATCTGGGATAATACTTTGTAGGCCGCATTTAGAATGGTGATCGCCCGAAAGTTCTCACAATCTAACTTGTCGCCTTTCTTGTAGATGGGGCAGATTACCACTTCCTTCCACTCCTCCGGTAGCTGTTCTGTTTCCCAGATTGTGCCTATCAGCCGGTGCAGACAAATGGTCAGCCTTTCCGGACCCATCTTTATGAGTTCAGCTCCGATACCATCCTTACCAGCAACTTTATTGTTCTTGAGCTGGTGAATGGCATCCTTAACCTCCCTCAAAGTGGGGCTGGTTGGTTTCCATCTTCCGCAGTACTGACGAAGGCATTTTCTCCGTTGTCCCGTCCTTCATTGCCTGTGCTCTCAGCACCAGTCAGGTGCTCGTCGAAGTGCTGCTTCCACCTTTCGATCACCTCACGCTCATCCGTCAGAATGCTCCCATCCTTATCCCTGCACATCTCGGCTCGCGGCACGAAGTCGTTGCGGGATGCGTTGAGCTTCTGATAGAACCTACGCGTTTCATGAGACCGGCACAGCTGTTCCATCTCCTCGCACTCCGTCTCCTCCATGCGGCGTTTTTTTCTCTCGAAAGAGGCGGGTCTGCTGTTGCCGTTTCCGTTTATAGCGTTCCACGTTCTGCCGGGTCCCTTGCTGCAGCATGACACCCGCGCTGCATTTTTCTCCTTCAAAACCTCCTGGCACTCCTCGTCGAACCAATCGTTCCGTCGACTCCGTCCCACGTACCCGACGTTGCTCTCAGCTGCATCGTTGATGGCTGCTTTAACTGTTCTCCAGCAGTCCTCAAGAGGGGCTTCGTTCAGCTCACCCTCTTCCGGTAATGCAGTCTCGAGTTGCTGCGCGTATGCCGCTGCGACATCCGGTTGCTTGAGCCGTTTATTATGCTGAAGTTGAAGAACCGGCCTTTGATCCTCAACTTGCACATTCTCTCATTGATCGGCCACCACCCGAACACGCGCCTCTGCATATCACCCATCACTATAAAAGCTGTTCCCAGCTCATGTGTGTTGCCGCAGCTCTGGTAGATGGTATGGTTACCTCTAAACGTTCGCACCATTGATCCCTTCCAACACACTTCCTGCAGCGCTACGATGCCGAATCCACGGTCCTTCAGCACGTCGGCGAGTATGCGTGTGCTCCCGATGAAGTTGAGAGATTTACAGTTCCACGTACCGAGCTTCCAATCGCTAGTTCCTTTACGTCGCTGTGGTCTTCGCCGATTGTCCCGGTTCGTATTCTCTCGTTGATTATTCGTTGCTTGATTTTTTTACGGCTGGCTTGCAGGGCCTGACACCAATCCCCTAGATTTCCGGAGGACCATTCCCCCTAAATGTTCGGAGGACCATAGTGCGCAGTTTAGCTTAGAGTCCTTCTCTGGCACTCGGACGATGATCAGCCGCCCCTGACATGGAGAACAGACGCTGTTGTGATCCGCTCCTTACATGGAGTACAGACGCTCAAGGTTTGCAGAAGTAAAAGCAAAAGCAAACCCCCCCTTCCCTGTCAGCATACGACCAAAGTTCCCACCGGGGGTTGGTTACCCGATCTTCCCCAAGGTTACTCGTACCCCGGCCATTACCACGAGGAGGTAGGGATAGGAGTTGCTGGGCAAGAGGCTAAGGACCGCACAAAGGGGTCTATTTTATTCCTTCAGGTACGCGAGGTACCAATGGTACGCCATGCCCAGCCATTAACCAACACTATTGAAATTATGAAGAAATTTATCGGGAGACACCTAAAAATCATGAACTTTAAATTGGACAGTTTGGCCAAAAATAATTATAACTGAACTAGTCCGAGAATAATGTATCGAAAAATCGTTAAGCTTATATGAACCACCCTAATGCACAAGCTGCAACCCCATGCGTTGCATTCTTTCATATTGTCGAATGGATGAATGCTCGTATTTGCGCTCATTTAGACGTCCTACAGCTGCGTTTGATGAGATCTCTAATTGGGAATTATTAATTAAATGAAAAACATAATCATATACAGCTTGTCTTTCTCCCTCTTTGTACCGTTTTGACTCATATTCCGAACAGTTGAGGCCAACAGTGACTTCAAATGCATCTGATTGGCATAAATTGGCTGATATTTGTGTAAATTTTAATTTCATCGAAAAGTCTACCCTTAGCTATTGGATGTATCAATAATAATGTTGAATTAATTAGTGTCAGTATTGTTTTCACGTAAAAGTATGGAACAACATTTTGATTCAAATGCCGAACACTGTGTTTAGTCTGTGTCATATTCCGAGCACCTTGCTTCAAATTCCGAACAGCACGAATAAATCGTATTCAAATGAATAATTTGGCAAATTTATATATCTGAGCTCGTTCTACTGGTCTCAAACTAGAGAATCATCACTACTCCCGCGGTATAAATTATATTGGAGACGCTAAAATTGAATTGCAATTGACTGCCATTTCCTTGTTATTTGGTGACATATTTCAGCAAAACATTTCAACCAAATCGCCATACAAAAAGCGAGTGTTCGGAATATGAGTCTGTTCGGAATTTGAGACAAAACGGTACGTATGACGAGCAATCCCAGCAACTGAAATGGCATCCCATCAACATTTGAATGAATGATAGGTACCAGTCAAAATTGTGATTGAAATGCAAATATTGTGGAAATCATAAAACGTCACTGTCAAAGCAAACAAAACCATAAACATTTTTTTTTCAACATTTGAAGTAAAATTGTAAAAAAAAAACGTTGGTATGCTATCTGCAACTATCTTAACATTGAAATCACAGTTTGCATTAATCCCTTCGAGAACCTCAGTTCTGCCAGATTCATTTCTCATGCGAATAACTTTATAATACTTCGCCAGCAAAAGGAAAATGACAATGGCCACCAGCACAATTGCCTCCAGAAAGAAAAATGTTCCCCCAAGGCTTCGTTATTCAATGCAGCAAACCCCAAAATTATATGCAACAAATGCTACGGGATCACTTTCCGGAAGTAGCACGTGAAACGCCGAAAACGCCCTCGCAAACGATGCATCGAATATCTGCAGGAATTCCGAGTTTTTTCAAACTGAAGCAGAAGATGTTTAATTCAACACAAAGCTGCTGCAATGCGCGCGAAGTTCGCGATGCCGAGATTTTCCGCCACGTTAGGGTAAGGTGGGATAAAAGTTCGACCTTAGTGGATTAATCAATATCGACATTTGTTCTAATGTTTCAACATTGGATATTCTATGTAACTCATTAGTATTATACCAGGGAAGGAGCTTCAAAATCATTTTCAAAATTTTATTTTCAATCCTCTGCAGAGCCTTCTTTGTGGTATTACCGTTTTGATTCATATTACGGACACTTAAGGCCTCAGTGAAGTATAACCCAGCTTGGACCATACAAAATAAATCATTCTGTATGATTTTTTAGCGTTATCGAGCGTCGGAAGCCCTTAACTTTCGGATGGTGGTTAAAGAATTCGCGTCCGCAACTTGAATAATTTTAAATAAATCAAAACGTGTGACCTTTTCATGATTCTGATTCCGGACGCTCCCTCACTTTTGCCTCATATTCCGGACGCTTTGATTCGAATTACGGACAGCTCATGATAATCATTAATGGAACAGTCAAATCATCAATTGAAATCGTTCAACCACTTAAGAGACGTCTAAGGTAGTTGGGCATTATAAATTTGCAATGATTTTCATGGAAAAAACCTAATAAAACGAGCCTCGAAAATGAGAACTTTTGGACGGCGAAAATTGAAACATTTCGTGTGAAATGTTTCCCATACAAACGGGGGGGGGGGGGGGGTGTGGGGCATTAATGAGAACTTTTGGACGGCGAAAATTGAAACATTTCGTGTGAAATGTTTCCCATACAAACGAGAGTGTCCGGAATTTGAAGCTGTCCGTAATATGAATCAAAACGGTACAACAGCTAGTCCATATTGGTACAGAATATAACATGATTCGCCTGAAAATTTGTTTGAAGATCAAAAGTTTGTTCTTCAGACAAAGTTTGATTTTCTGTTAATAAGTGGATAACGACACAGTTTGTTGGCAGCACTGAATCGCGTCGGAGCCAATTCTTTAATGCGTCCGAAATTTTTAGATTTTTCAGAAATGTTGAGTGAATTAAATCAAACAACTTAATGAGAAGTGATTTATAAGGAACGTTCTATCACAAAAGTGTAGTGGATCGCAATATAATTATATTATCGCGCTGAAATTGATCATGTAATTTTTGCGCGTTGCAGCTCGGTTGTGTTTTTACGGCCATTAGCCGAGATGAAATTCGCTGAAAATTCAGCGTAGAAGTGTATGTGTGTATTCTAACGACGGGAAGCATTCTCTAAAGTTTCACTACTTGAGTGTATGTAAGCACATACCCGAAACTGGGCAGCATGTGTTAGTGTAATGCTTATCCAATCGGCATCGGCGTGCAGCGATAAATGTGAATAAAGACAAGCAGCTGAGCATAGATGCTCTTGTGAATGTTTTTAATGCGAAACATGGCGTGTGCGATCCGGGCGCAAAAAATACGTTAATTTGCAGCTGGACAGAGAAGCGCCTACAGGAATCATCGTTACTGCAGCTAAGTTACATATAATTGCTTACATTTTTGATTTTTATTCGTTAATTTCTTTGCGATGTTTTCATTGGTGAGCATTTGAGGGGAGAATGCCGTTAACCACCCGGCATGCATATATGACATGATTATAATCATACGCGTTCATTAGTTTTTGGTGGATGTTGAACCATTGCATCGTTACATTTTTCCTAGTTATACGAATAACCTTTAGTATTTTCTTGGATTAACATTCGCATTGTGCATTGTGTGTTTTTTAGACATGTAATTTTTGTTTTATTATTTCCAGACGGTGAACATTTTCAAATCAAATCGCATTGTATGCTAAAACATCTTGGAAAAACTTGTATCTAGGCATGATACCGTTTACTGTATTCATTATCATTTACAGTTCCTAGCCCATTATCAGGAACGTCATTTAATGACCAATACTTATGTATATACACATAAGTGAGACGGTGTGCATGAAAGATTCGATTTTCACTAACATTCTTTCATTAGGATATGTGAGCGGTGCGATGTATTTGAGTTCGTTGGTGTGTTAGTGGGCTAGTCGCCTCAATGGTTTAATTAGGGTGATTTTAGATGGCGTCAGTCGAAGTATAGAAGCGCCAAGAGGATGAGAGGGAAACTATTTCTTTTTTCGTATACGTTTTCAGGAACCAACCCTTACCCTTTTTGGCCCTTCATACAACGGTATTGTGAATTCAGATTGATAATGAAAATTGACTTTGCTCTACAGTGGTAACACATGCACAGAAAGACTCAAGCTTGGCTGGTGGCTATCTACATACATGAAATATTATGTTATATCATATAATATTTTATATTTCAGTTATTATATTACAGAACATTACATTATATTCATCGCAGGGATCCAATTATATGGATTTAACTTATAGGAGCATCATGCAATCTACATATTACGATACTGAAATAATTATTGCTCTTCATCTTTCAGCACATCGTTCATCTTAACAAAATGTATTACAATCTTATTTCAGGGAGTGCTGAGTGAGGTTGAATCTTATCTTATATATATATATATATATATATATATATATATATATATATATATATATATATATATATATATATATATATATATATATATATATATATATATATATATATATATATATATATATATATATATATATATATATATATATATATATATATATATATATATATATATATATATATATATATATATATATATATATATATATATATATATATATATATATATATATATATATATATATATATATATATATATATATATATATATATATATATATATAAATAAAAATGGAGTGGTGTTTGTATGTCACGAAATGGCTTGAGAATGGTCCAACGGATTGCCGCAAGATTTTCACTGTTGCACTCCTCAAGGGATGCGACGTGTTCGTGCGAAGAAATAATTCAGGAAAGTCGCCGGATTTATCGGGAAAACGGGAGAAGACTAAGGTGTAATTTGTATGGGGGATTTATTGACGTTTTCCAACAGCCTACTTGATGGCAAAACGAAGGTTGTCGGGACCACTAGTTCATAATATTTATTGAATTATTTTAGTTTCAACATCTATATTAACCATATATGAACATGATTTCCATTCATATACATATCATTATATTTTCTTCATTATATTTATTTTATTTCATCACATATTGGGAATTGGAAGGGTGCATCAGGGCATCATTGAAGTTGCAGCTGGACGATGGAGTGGAGTGCCAACCGGAGTCTAGAAGAATGTGCCGTAACGTCCTTGTAGATACGAGCATATCTTATACAGTTGCAATAGGTTTGATGCGGCCTTCTTATAATAAACCATCTCGGGAAAAGCTGGACATCTGCTTCGATTCTCATTATTTTATTTGTTGGATTATGCCGTTGGAAGGAGATTCTCTTTTCCCTGCAGGTTTCGCGTAAGTGTCTCTACTTACAGGTTCACCACATCCCCTTTTGGCCCTTCATACAACGGTATTATGTATTGAAATTAAGAATGAAAATTGACTCTGCTATCAAGTGGAACCGCATGCAGAGCAAGACTCAAGCTAGGATGGTGGCCATCTACATACATAACAGTCATTGTATTTTTTCAGGCTTGTTGGAACAATCTGTCATTATGTATTTAATATTAATCATCTTTCATTCATCGATTCTAGGTTAAACCATCGAGTTACAACATGATTTCCTATATTGTTATATTTTAAAATATTGTATTTATTTTCATAACATAACAATCATTTATTGAATCATATAACATGGGTGATATTGGGAGGGTGCATCAGGGCATCATTGAAGTTACAGCTGGACAATGGAGTGGAGTGCCAGCCGGAGTCACAGGTGGAAGTAACCCAATCATCCTTGTAGATGGGTTCTTCTATCCCAACAGTTGTAATGAATTTGACGCGCCCTTCTTATAACAAACCATCCCGTGGATAACTTGTCAGGTATGGCAAATTTCATTATACTTTCAGTTGGATCATATTATTGGAAGGAGATTCTCTATTTCCCGCGGGTTTCGCGTAAGTGTCTCTGCTTACGGGTCCGCCACACCCCATTTTGGCCCTTCATACAAGGGTGTGTTGAATTCAGATTGATAATGAAAATTGACTGTACTGCTAAGTGGAACCGCATGCAGAGCAAGACTCAAGCTAGGATGGTGACTACCTACATACGTACATACATACATCTGGAAGCTTTGTTAACATATCGCTGATTTGTTATTTTTATTCAAATTATTTGTTTATTTTTATCATTCTTCCCTCGACCAGCCTAATATCATCAGTAGGACAAACATTCAAAAGAAAAATATATGTCGGCCGACATAATACTGCATGCTGTTTTACTGCGTCATATTTTATTGTTACTACCATTTTATTTTCATATTTTATTATCATATTATTATATATATTATAATCTTATCTACTATATAACATATAACTATAATTGAATTTATCATGTTTTGGGGAGGGAGGGAGCATCAGGGCATCATTGAATTTACAACTGGACAATGAAGTGGAGTGCCAATCGGAGTCAGGAGGAAAAGTGCTAGTCGTTCGCGTCTAGTACTTTTCTCTCCAACAGTTGTAAAAAATTTGACGCGCCCTTCTTATAACAAACCTTTCCGTGGAAAGCTCGACAAGTATTGCAAATTCTAATACTCAGTCTGTTGGATCATATGGCTGGAAGGAGATTCTCTATTTCCCGCGGGTCTCGCGTAAGTGTTTCTACTTACGGGTCCGCCACCCCCCTTTTGGCCCTTCATACAGCGATATGTTGAATGCAGATTGGTAATAAAATTTGACCTTACTGTTGAGTGGAGCCGCATGCAGAGCAAGACTCAAGCAAGGATTGGTGGCTACCTACATACATACATACATACATAAGTGGATAACGACATTGAAAATATCTGTCAATTTTGACTTAAATGCCCTCAATGAGATTTTTGAAAGTTACATTTTTATCTAGCATGTGCCCTAGACACTTAACTTCATCTGACCAATTTATTGGAATATAACCCATAACTTTTACCCCACTTTACCCTATGTATTGTAGCTTCCGCCGCCTTCGAGGAACAAACAAGCCATCATCGGTCGCAGCGAGCTGAATTATGCACTGCCGGTTTTTCGGATCTGTTTTATTGTCGGTAAATCTTGGATAACAAAGTGTTGTGCAGCTGCTGCTTGGGACTCAAAAAACCACGCTGGAACGAGAGGAGAAGGGAACTGGTGATGCTGTGTGTGTTCTTGGCCATCTGGACACCGAAACATGGCCCATGAATTATTCATTACGATGAAAATGCTTTCGCGGGTACAAGTGGAAACGAGCTGTCTTAGCGATCATTGCAAGTTTTATTCAAAGATTCGGATGACGAACGAAATGGTTACTTCAAATTTCAAGGATTGGAAGGTCGCTACTTTTTCAGTGGCACAGACATTATTTACACACTTTTTAAATTGTTACGAAAAAAAAAAAGTGAATATCTTGAGAATTCAGTCAAAATAAAGTGAGTCCCCTGAGAGGATAAATTACAAAAAAAAAACAAATCTTTGATGAGTTATCAATCAAAAGGCGAGTACCACAGAAGGATAGAAGGAAGTTGAGGGTGAAGGGTTTGAATCCCGCTAATCGAGGATCTTATGGGGTTGGAAGTTTTCTCGGTTTCTTCCTGGGTATGGAGTATCTTCGTGCTTACCATTCAATATCCTAACGCAATAATGGCCAATTGGCAAGGAAATTCACACGGTTAATAACTATTAAAGTGTTCATAGAAAGCACTAATTGAGAAGCAGGCTCTGTCTTAGTTGGTAAGTAACACCAAAAAGAAAGATCTCTATCATAAGTCTCATAAGTATACTGTTGTTCTTCAAGTACCACAATTTCTTCAAACACACTTCTACCATCAATGCAATTCCCATTAAAGGAAACTTTTCTACCCCTTTCCATAAATAGACCAAAACCGTAAAAGGCACTCTCACAGTATGTTATTTAAATGTAATCATCATTAGTAGATCATTGTTCGAAGTTGCACTCCACGTGAGCCACACAAAAAACGCCTACTATCACTTGAACCCGCTCAACTTCTCCATATTCGTTTGAATGGATTCCACAATTCCAGAAACAAAGCACCACTCCAAGTGTCGAACTTTTCCTATTTGTGTGTGTGTGGGAGTGAGTTGTATTTGTTGCTCCACACTTGCCCGATTGTACTCGAGGGCATCAGACATACACTACCGAGTAAAAATCAAACAAAAATACACGTCATATCCCTTTCGGGACAAACCAGCACAATTGTGCTGTTCGGCACCCTTGACATCGAATGACTATTTCAGCCAATAAATCATTGTTTTACTAAACTTTTTCGATTTCGATTATTGAATTATCATTGATACTTGTAATCAAGCACAACAGCTTTTGTTTACATCGTGTTTAGAAAACACCAGCTCAGGGTAAACAAAAAGTAAACAAACACCGTAAGAATTGAAAAAGTTTTATCTGTCGCAACTTTTCAACTATTCGTTATTTCTAGGTATGCACAGATACGAATCGAGAGTGAAAGAGTCATTCTTTGAAATGGTGAAGACCAAATGAGAATTGATTCACACAGCAAATATTTCTGGAGGGACAAAGTGGGACCAGCACAATTGTGCTGGTGCCGGCACTTACCCGGTCGATGTTCGTTGTAGACTACCAATTTTCATTTTCAGTATTTTGATCGAATTAAGTGGCTGAATCTGGTTCTAATGTCCACAATAGTGCATAATATTGCATTAAAACATGAATGAGTGATTTCATACGAATCATAAGGATGATATACCGTTCGAAAACTATGTAACAGAAACTCATAGCTTTGGTTTAAAAACTTTTATTTTTTATACGTCCATATTTGAAATAGATTGGGAATCACATTTGGTCGGGGTTCTGCTAAACCGCACCAAGTGCCATTTTTTCCCAAATTGAGTTTTTTTACACCACAGGACTTAAACAATCATTACCTCTCTACCATAAAAATATCGAGTGATTTGAAAAATTCCTTGGAATCTTAGATCATAAATTTTGTTTGGAAGGAGACTTAAAACTGTAATTTTGTTCAGCCAGAGTGAACCATAAACCAACGCACGTAATCAAAGGGAATTCATTTTTCAGATATGAAGCTGTATTTTTCCAATGTCCTTCTATATTTTTACAATTTATCCATTCCAAGCAACTCATAGAAACAGAGGCCAGTGAAATTAGCAGCATCATTTGTCTCCAATTTTACTTGTGTTGTTGAAAACAGTGAAACACATCCAACCATACCGAACCAAGAACCATATTTTTCAATTTTTGCTCAGCCAGAGTGAACTGAGTACTTCATATTGTTTAATGAAATCCAATTACATCGTTAATTTTTGATGATTTACTAGTATATTTAATCTCGGTATACTTATTGAACACTGTTAATCGCATGTGAGCGATAAAAAAATTAAAAATGTCGTCCGCGATAAACTATTACAGGAAAAGACTTAACAGTGACTCCTTTAGCAAAGTTTAAGACAAAGTAAAAGTTTAGGGGAACGTTCAAAAATTACGTCATTCATTTAAGGGAGTAGAGGTGTATGAAAGTGCGACAGTGCATGTGGGCAAAAGCGTGATAGTGGACATGGGGAGGATTTAGATTGACTTAAAAACAATGGACGTAATTTTTGAATTTCCCCTTGCTTTGATAATCGATCAATACCATGTTGACGCGATAATCCATTTTGGTGTTCTACAATGTATGCCGGTTCAATTTCTGCCATAATATTTATGAAATTTATGAAATTTGACAACTGAAGCTGAAAACCTTTACTTACTATTTGCTTCCAAACCACAGAGTCCTTTGAATGGCATACTATTGATGTATGCAGCCCATGCTAGTCTTCTTCTTCTTCTTCTTGGCATTACATCCTCACTGGGATAGAGCCTGCTTCTCAGCTTAGTGTTCAATGAGCACTTCCATAGTTATTAACTGAGAGCTTCCATTGCCAAAGTTGCCATTTTCACATTCGTATATTATGTGGCAAGTACGATGAAACTCTATGCCCAGGGAAGTCAAAAAAATTTCCATTACGAAAAGATCCTGGACTGATCGGGAATCGAACCCAGACACCTTCAGCATGGCTTTGCTTTTTAGTCGTGGACTCTAACCACTCGGCTAAGGAAGGCCCCTGCTGGTATTATTCGCAAATATGTTGTTTATGATGAATGAAATGCGTTTGAAATAGTCTACTTAACTATTAAACAATGTATGAAGTTATGGAGTCTAGATTATCCGCTCATATAAAAATATCGTTTCATTCCTTTTACGTTTAAAAATATATTGTCTAAATCTGGAATTTTGAGACTTAGATAAGCTGATATATTAAAAATAAAAATCTGTACTTTATTGCCGTGCGTATAGTGTTGCAAAGTAACTAGCAGTATCGATCAAAAAAGTTTAGGTTCAATTCCCGCTGCAGTATTTTTTTCGTCAGATACGTATTACGATTGTGCCATTTGGCGTTGCATGCTAGTCCGTTGATTCGTGTGATGCTTCCTTTAAAGGCCATAATCGTACATAATGCTTTCCAGGAAACTTTCCACGGTAGGATTGACAGCTAAAAATGTACATGCAACCGAAACGAAAGGGAAAACAAAACTTACGAGTATGGTCGAGCTTTACATTTTCCTTAGTAATCTAACGGTCACACCGATTGCGAAACTTTAAAAGCTCATGGAAAATCAAAAAGTCTACTGTTTGCAGCTATCTAGCTGTAAGAAAAATTCTTAGATAATTCAACGGTTAGGTAGAACTAAGATTCAGATTGATGCCGGTTGTATTACAGGCCAGAGCAAAATTGCCGATCAAAGGGATCCTTTGGCGTGAAATTTGAGAATGAAATTGTGAGGGCCGATTTTCTCCCCCTGATAAACAAAAAAAAACCTGACTACGCCCATGTCCCTCGCCCCCTTTAAAAGCTATGTAGGTCGTAAACGTAATTCATAAGCAAATATTAACATGTTAAAATTTGAAAAAAAAAAACAGAAACAAAATAGATGTCCCGATTTTGTCAGGTTCCCCATTTTGTCAGCCTAAAATTCATCGGGGGGCTGACAAAATTCCATTTTAAACAAATAGACTCGATGTAAAAAATAAAATAAAATAAATTTGATATTGGGAGCCAGATAGCCATACGGTATACACGCAGATACTAAGTAAGATCATGCTGAGGGTCGTAGGTTAGAGTCCAGCTGGTCGAGCATCTTTTCGTAAAGGGAATTTTCTCGACTTCCCTGAGCGTAGAGTATGATTGTACCTGTCACACGATATACACATGCAACATTGGTCGATTGACAAAGATAGCTGTTAGCACAGACAAATAGACGTCACACTCTCATCATTGTCCATCGACCACCTTTTAAACGGTCGATTCAAAAATAAGTTAGGTGACCAATCCGCCACCCGCAGCGCTCGCTTCGTTTTTGTTCGTGTTTGACGTTTACACACTACCGCCATCTGTTGGCCCGTCGGCCAAACACGCTGATTTTAGCATTGGGCGTACATGTCCTCGTGACTATGATTTGGATCGAGATTTGTTCTAAGTGTTACGTCTGTTTGTCTGTGCTGTTAGTTAATATCTGTGGAAGTGCTCATGAGAAGTTGAGAAGCAGGCTTCTAAGGCGTCAGAAAGAAGAAGAAGAAATTTTATGGTAATTATTTGCACTTAAAAACGTCCAAGCTGTCGGGCACATATGATGTAAATTTACATCAATTTTTAGGAAAGCTGCTTACGCAGACTGAATATTTTGACGTTTCCTTTTTAGATCTAGGAACAAAATAAATGATTCCAGTTATTTAAAATAAATTAGTTCCATGTTACCAACCTTAACAAAAACATCGTTCAAGCATCATTTGAAGGAGGGCTATGTGATTTCAAAAATGATAGTGTATATGTTAGGTAAAGTGAGTGAAAGAGGTTGGAGGGAGTCTCTAAAAAAATAATTTAATTTTCGAGTCTAGTACACGACTCTGACAACGGCCTTATAGTGGAGGTCGAATTATGCGTAACTGTCAAAGGATACAAACTGTAGTGGAATAAAATGATAAAGTTCTCAATTCGGTTTTCATTTATTTATAGGTATTCCACTAAACAATTCTAAGGTTTATTATTATTTTCAATTTTAATTTTTATTGCATAATTATTATTGAGGACAAATCCCACATAATTTAGGAGGATATAAACAAACATAGCAAAACAAAGACGATTTGATTGAGCCAATTAGTTTTCAAGTTATTCACACATGTATTTTTACCCATTTTTATATGACGTAGACTAGTTCTTGAATAATCTCGATAAACGTCATCGTCACGTGATGCTTTGAATCTTAGAGAGAATATGAAGTATTTTTATCTCTCGTACATTGTTCTCGTTCCATTTATAAAAAAAATCATATTAATTAAAATACATTATTTTTTTAAATTTCAATGTGCATTAAAAACAAACATAATTATTTCTGAATTTTTGGGTCACCCTATCTCACGAAAGAGCACCCTAATGACGAAATAAAAAAATACGGGTCCAAAATTTTTTAAAAAGGCATAACTTAAACAACTTTCTAAAAAAATAAAAAAAAAAAATTTTTTTTCGAACATCGACCGCCTTGGGGACGGACCAGCACAATTGTGCTGGTCTGAATTTGACCCTAAAAAGTTCATGGAGTGATAGAATAGCCAAAATAAAGAATGTTTTGTTCTACGAGATGATGAGTTTATAAGGTAAATTTTGAAATAATCACTCAAATATGGTCCGTCCCGAAAGGGATATGCATCTAAGACAAATTATATGGCTAACTTCAAAAGAAATGAGTAAATCGAACACTTCGTATGAGTTTTGGCGATTTTTATTAATTTTGTCTACGGAATTTCCACCTGAAATTGTGACATTTTCCAAAAATTACATTGGAAAACATGGCAAATTTTCCAGCATTATATGAGTTTGAGGGAGTGACCTCAAACTTTTGCACGGAACTGTACGTATATTTACCCAACCAGGTAGAACCACACTGTTCCCAACTCCGTATAAGTGCTTTGCGGATAAAAGAAACACCTGCCAGACAGCCACTTTCTGCTCGGAACCAGCGTCATCGTCATCGTCGTCGCGATTTACATTACGTTGCAATACTGCAACTGTTAAGGAGCTTGGTTGACGATGTCAAACAACGATGATTGGCTTGAATCGAGCGTTGTAATATTAGAACTGTTTGTACAAAGAGGGTACCTACCACTGGTTTACTTTTGATTGGTCTTTGTGCAATGCGAACTCTGGTCTGCCAAATTGTAGTTCTTTGATGGGGTAGTGAAGTAGCTACTAACAGAGCTTTAAAAGTAGATAATAAAAGAGGTTAGTTATCTGACATGAGTGAAGATATATTGATCTATAGATAAGCAAATTGATAGTCATCCGATCTTACATATGAAGAATTGTCAGCATAAATAATATGTGCAATAAGCCTTGCATTCAAATAGTTAAGAGAATTGTTCTGAATTTCTGATACTTACATCAATTTCACAAAAAAATGTTTAAAAGCTGTACATTTTAAGTTTTTAACCTTGATAATGGCAGCAGCATTTTCACCAAATCATTCTTTAATTTCCTTACCGTTCCATTTACAGTTGATGCGATGGTAGCTTTCGCAGAATCAGCTTCAAAAGCTTTCGCAGAAACATTCAAAAGAAATTTAATAAATTGAAGTGCATAAATCAGCACGGTTTGCTCCATTTTTACCCTGATGCCCATTCCGTGCGAACCCGAGATGAAATGCGACGAATAAGTGAGCTTCCCGACCACAGGCAATGAACTGGATGAATCTTCGTAATGTGGCTTCTCTCGCATTCTTTATTTCTAGGTTAGTAGATATTTAGTTTGTATCCCGGAGTAACTGGACGCAAACAGAGGTTCTCAAGGTTGAAAGCATCCACTGGCTGGATGGATAGCCTCATACGCCCAATCTATAAAGAAGGGCACAGACTGGAGTGTGCCAATTACAGAGGAATTACCCTGCTGAATTTGGCGTACAAAATACTGTCGGGCATCCTGTTTAACAGGCTGAGACTGCTCGTCGGCGAATTCCTAGCTGGTTTTTGAGATGGGCGCTCGACAACGGACCAGATATTTACCTTACGAATGATCTTATATAAACTCCGGGAGTATAACTTGCAGACTCACCTTCTGTTTATTGGTTGCAAGGTGGTATACAAATCAGTGAAAGGAGCTGTGGCACGTAATATCTGAACATGGTTTTCCGACGAAACCAATTAGGTTGATACGTGCATCGCTGAATGGTTCGAAACCAAATGTTCGGATAACAGACGAGGTGTCAACCGACATTATTGGAATTGATCGAGAGTCAGTGGAGGACACGTTTGTGCCTCTGAAGAGGAGGACAGCGGGGTGAGGCCTTACTATTAATTCTTCCAAAACAAAAAACATGGTTGGAGGTAGAGATAAAGGTATGCTTAGTGATGTAGGTGCTGAAGTAGTATTTGATGGGTATGTGTTTGACATTGTTGAGCAATTTGTTTACACTGGAACACTTGAGACATGTGACAACGACGTTTCCCGCAAAATACGTGTTGCGGCTGCGAATATGACCTTTTCCGGACTACATAATCAGCTTAGGTCTCACAGCTTGCAAACAGAAACAAAATTCGCATTAAAAAATCGATTCTTCCGGTTGCTCTATACGGGCACTACGCGTGGACTTTGAAAGAGGCAAACCGGAAAGCTTTCGGTGTTTTCGAGCGTAAATTGCTGTGGATAATACTCAGTGAGAAACTCAAAAATGGTGTGTTTCGTAGACGTATTAATCACGAGATCTATCAAGTGTATAAAGATGCAAATATAATTGAGCGTTTGAGATACGGCAGACTTCAGTGTTCTGATCACTTCCGTCAAGGATGGATGTTAGACTTGTCACAAGCTGATTTTCAGAATCGTTATATAAGTGTACCGTTTTGATTCATATTAGGACAGCTTCTAATTCCGGACACTCCACTTTGTATAAGAAACATTTCACACGAAATGCTTAAATTTTTGCCGTTCAAAGGCTCTCACTTTCGAGTCTCGTTTAAGTCAATATTTTTCATAGATATCTATGGACATGTATAATGCTCAACTGCTTTAGTCGCCATTTTAGTGGTTTGCAGATATCAAATAATGATTCGACTTCTCTATTCATGATTTTCATGAGCTGTCCGGAATTTGAATCAAAGTGCCCAGAATATGAGGCAAAAGTAAGGGAGCGTACGGAATAATAATCATGGAAAGTCTACGTATTTAAAATTATTTATGTTGCGGAATCAGAATCTTCACCCACAATTTGACACCTTAGTTATGTTTTTTCTTCTCTTATAAGAACGTGAAATCAACTGCTGCTACGGAAAATTAAATGTTATTCAGTCAAACCACCAGAGTCGATGTTCTTTTACTCGATATCGACTCATGGAACCATACTAAATACCAAAAATCATGGTTACTATGATGGTACCACCAAAAAGCTCTCCATATGAATATCTAATCTGTTGCTCGATATTTCCATGAGTCGATGGTCCCTTCAATATCGACACATGGAGGTTTGACTGTATGTTGCAAACAGATTGATAATAAAAGCTTATTTTAGTTTTACCAAATGAAAATGAGTGTTGTCTAACACAGAACACCTAGATATAAGAAATGAATGTTCTTCTTCTTGAGAGCTTTCTTTGCCAAAGTTGCCATATTTCACTCGTTTATCGTAGACTAAAATGAACATCGAAATACATTGGAACCCCTTATGAAAATTGGCCACAAGGAATCAGGTTGAAATTCATAAATTTGCCTTATGAAACCAAAATTTATAAACAAATAATGATTACGCGGCATCCTGAAATCGAACCAAGAGCCTCGCGATTGATAGGCCCTTACGTATACCACTCGCCTATCGATGGAGTGATGCTAGATCGATACATAAAGCGCTCGCATTGCAATAATCGTTCCACCTTTCATAAGGCAAAATGTATGAACTTCGGTAGGCCAGTTCGCTGTGTGTATGGCAGGTACGATGGTACTCTTTGCTCAGGGAAGTCAAGGAAATTTCCATTACGGAGAGATACTGTCCCAACCGTGAATCGAATTCAGACACCTTCAGCATGGCTTTGCTTTGTAGCCACGGACTCTAATCAGTCGGCTAAGTGAGACCCCGAAATGAATGTAATGTTTGGAATGATACTAATGCAGAATTAAAATGGCTTCATTTGTACCATGATAGAGTGATATTTTAACCCAATTCCAGGCTTGATAGTTCTCCTCAACATCATCAGAGTTCGGTGACATACTCTAGAGCAGCGTGCTGCCAGTGCCTCTTTGCGAGGGAGCCAAAAAATGCTAACCAGCGAGGCAACGAAAAATGAGCGAGGAAGATGCAAGACAAAAAAAAAGCCGAGTTAAATTCCATCAAAAAAGGGTGCTCTCACAACTCCCCGAGGACTGTCTGTTCGGGCGGCAGACTCGACAGTTCGTTTGAAGTGTGAGTGATGGTGAGCATCGCAACGAGAGAGAGAGAGTGTCTGATAAAATCCTCGCATTTTTCTGCACTCTCACTCGAATCGCTTGAGGATCTGTGTTGAAAATTTTGAGTTTATTTTTTTCTCCTCAGAAAAACGGCAAAATCACCTCCTCTTTGCATCGCAGAGGAGTTTCTATCAAGCCTGCCCAATTCTGTCAAATGTACCGGACATATGTGTTTTTTATTGTTTTAGCTACTACACACGCCATTTGAAATTTATATGGAAATTACTATGGAAAAGGCAAACCTTTTGGGTTCAGTCCTTTAACTGATCGTCATAATAATCTATGGAAAAGTGAACAAACTCTTCCCCTGTGAAATCTTCCTAGTTACAACTTTGCCGAAGATCATGTTTTGGTGGGACGTAAGGAAAATTTGTTTTTATTGATTCCAAAGTGTAGATCACGTTGAGATGATCATTCAATTAATTTCAGAGCAACACTGCCTTTTTAGCTGTAGAACATAGTAGGCTGGATTACTTTGATATATTCTTCCCGCCAGGAGCATCACTGTTGCCTGCCGAATAGTTGGTGAAGCATGCTGCATGTTAACCCACTTTATGATGATAAATAACAATTTATCCTGACATCCAATCAAGATGTGGTCTTCGGCAAAGTTGTAGCTGGAAGAAATTCACATGAGAAAAGTTTGCTCACTTTTCCATAAAATATTATTACGAAGAGATAGAGGCCTGGCACAAAAGGTTGGCGTTTTCCATAGTAATCTCCAAACAAACTTCAAACGGCGTGTGCACAGTCAAATTTCTTCCGAACTTTGGGAGGATGCTATTTACCATAATAAAAATCATTTAAGCATAGGGGAACAACAATTTCAAAATTTGCATCACTCTAATTGTGCATCTTCACTGATTTCAGTCAATCACGGAATAGCAACCATTGATATGTGTAGTCAGTCTAAGCTAAGCTTAGTTAAGCCTAACCCGTAAATGGAGCCCAGAGTATATTGTGTATTTTATGATTGATTGAAATAGTTGGAGTTCATTTGAAACTCAATCTCAAAACGCTCAAAAAAATGTTCTGGAAAACGTGAACTGTTAAAAATACACCGTGAACTACCATGAATGTTCTCGTATACATGATCTACACACTTAATTCAGAATGCCGCATCTCGGCTAATTTTAACCGAGATCCGCACAGCCGAGTAGTCGGCAAACAAAATTCCTGGGATCTCAGCAAATAAAATCCGAGTATCAGTAAATCGTGCTTCGTTGCTAAGCAGCCGGACTGTTAGCTGAGTCTCGGTTAAAATCGTGAAACCGAGATTCGCACAGCCGAGCTCGTGAAAAAAAATCTAAGTGTGTAGTTCACGGTGTATTTTTGCTTGTTGACGAGTTCACGCCTGCCGAGAACGGATTTTTTTTCTGTACATTAGTTGTCAAGAAAAATAAATTCATTTTGATTATTGATTACAGTGCGAAAAGTCATCGCCACCATCATCATCGCCCGACAAGCGAAGAGCCGAAGTAAAATACAGCCCCTTTTAGTGTTTGCAGCATTTTGATAGCACGCGTTAGAGATCATCCGAACAACCATTTTATTTTTTTTTTCTGAGTTGGGTAGAATATCGTACATAAAAAACCCTTTCTGTCTCGAGCGCTTTGGTTGATTTGAAGTGGATTTGTGCCAGCTTTCTTCGGTACATTTCATTTCAGTGATCAACTTTCTCCGTTTCTATTTTCTGATGAATAGTCAGAGGAGAACGTGTTCCCTTTTCTCGAGCATCCATTATACTAATCAAATTGATTAATTCTTCAGCGTTCTATAAAAGGTGAAAATTGAATCATCGAGGAGCGGATGAGTAAGCTTTGTAAACTTTGTAGCTTCCTCGGTAATTCAATAACTACAATGTATCAAGAATTCATCTCGGCAAAGCATGTCATTTTCCACAAAATAAACTTCATCCTACATATTTACATTCCATCGAGCTCGTTTGGCTATGCTCCGTCTATCCCCCACCGCTCATTCAACATGCTGTGTCCTGTATGTGTACGCAGTAAATGATATGTTTACAAACCCTGCAAGCAAAGTTGTCCATCACCCACTTCAACCGAGTTTGGAGAGGTATGATACGATTTGCTCTCCCTGTGCTGACCAACCCATGGGTATCCATGACTAAATCACATCGAGCAAACCCCAAAACCACCTCCCCTCGAAGCCATCCTACGCAAACACAAAGGCGTGTAATCACAAAATAACACTTTCTCCCTTGTCGTCGGTCCTGCCTGCAATTCTATACCCAACTACATACGTGGGAATCCATGTTTCGATGATCGGAAACCACAGAGAAACACACCTCCTTCAAACGCCCCAAACCCTTGACTCCATGTCCTTCAGCTCCTGGATGCCACCGGAAACTAGTGCTAGGCGCTTATCGGAAAGTGATAGTGACATCGACATTGAATTTAGCTGTTATCGATTCCCTTTTGGCTGGGACTTTTTCCGACACTCGCTTCAACGCTGCCAGGACCGGATTTCAGGGAAAAGAGCTAAGGGGGCATTGGCCCCGGTCTCCCGATAAGAACAGATCCGAAAAATAAAAAAAAATAATAATTTACTTACTAGACAAGCAATTCAAGAATTTGAAGGTAATATTTGATAACAAATTTCAACAGAGATAGATTTATCACTTGAGTGTTTTTTTTTTTTAATATTCTGCTTCTTAATCTCATAGTGTGATGTTTATTATAATTTGTTACGTAACAATGATGTATGTTTTCTAAAAACCCCTAAATTATCCTCCTGTAAGTATTCAAAAAATTTGGAGCTCCGTGGGATCTTTGCAATGCGATGAAGCATTTAAGGTACTGCTAGATTCATTAAGTTAACCCGTATAGGCCTTATCAGTATACTGACAAAAAATAAACATTTGAATTCGTTAAGTATTCGCTGAGCGCGGGTTTTAGTACTTTTGTTTTTACTCAGAAAAATTTCAAAACTTTTGATAAGATCTTTCTGATAAATGCCCTGTTGCAATCCAACTCAACGATGTGAAAGTTGGTCTTTGCCAGAACCGTTTGATAGGCTGTGCGGTACATGTATGATCAGACCAACTAAGTGACAGTATAGAGCTTTAAATTTATCGAAACCTTATACATAGGAATGCTATAACTTAGTTGAAGAACGTAAAATTTTAACAAGATGCAGATCGACTAGAGTGAGTTCAATGTTTCGATCCTTATGAGTGCTTGCTAGTGGCACAACTTCGAAATTATGTGCGTGTCACATAGCTCTTTGTGTATGTAAATGCCCTACCAAGAATCAATGTTACGACGATCGCAAATAATAATAACATTTTACAATCAAACTCTTACTCAAACTGAAAAGAAGCTAGATTTTCTCATCGAAAAACCTTCCAAAATTGATTGCAATGTGTGGACCACCAGACTGTTGCAGGTTCTACCGAACTCCACTGGTTAAACTGTAACTGAAGAAGGCCCACACGGACCGAAATGTTGGACAACATAGTTAACCGGGGGTTAAGTTAAAATGTGGCTTATTTTCCAAATTTTCGCGTTTCCAAAATTTAAAAAGTGTTTAATATTTTATTCTTTTTCTCTTTTTCCGTTCTTCTAGCATATTAAGAGTAGTCAGCATAACCTGACCAAGGAACATATGTTCTGGAACAAATAGTCATGAACATTCCTGGAAGTAATTCTTGAAATATTTCTGGAACAGCCATAGAGAATTATCAGATTATTGCAGAATCTTTGAATGAAGTAATGGATCAATCTATGACAAATCATATCGTGTTATATATAGCACGAGTTTTCATGGTACCAGCGATTTCTGAACGTGTTATCACTCCTGATATAATTAATCAAAGCATAGCTAATTCTATAGACGATTTTCAGACAATTTCTATAGAATGTGGTCTCATTTTTAATGCAAGTCGCAAAATAGCCTTTAGTTTTTTATGACAGGTTTCTAAAGTATATTTTTTAAGCAAAAAGGAAATGCTTGCATTGAACCCTGTTGCGAAATTGTACAGGCTCCAAAGAAATTTTCAGAGACTATGACGGGTTGACCAGGCTTTTCGTCTCAGATTCCTCGAGAATCCCCAAGAATTTCGTCTCAGATTCCCTGAGGAAAAGCTTCAGGAATTATCATAGTGATTTCAAATGGAATACTTTCAGAGTCTTCTACAGCGATAACTGCAGAAGTCCTTCTAGAGATTTCTCTACAAATTCTCCCAGAAACTCATTCCAAAGGATTTTCAAATTATACTTAGCAGAATTACTCTAAAATCCTTGAGAATTCCAGTAATTTCTTCAAGCTATTTTGATTATATCCAAAATTGTCCTAGAATTTCCTCCAGATATGTTTTCACTAATCCTTCAAACAAATTCTCCAGTTGTGGCTTTAGAAGATCTTCCAAAGATTTCTACACAATTACTCCCGAGGAAAATCTTAAAGGTTTGTTCCAGAGTGTTTCAAAACACCGTCAAGCTATGTTTTTTTTTTTTTTTTCAAGAAACTCTGCAAGAATTCCTCCACCTGTTTATGTGGTTTGCTTCATGAATTCATTCACGTTTCTCCCAGAAACCCAAAATTCCTTGAAAAGTTCTTCGAAAATCAAAATTCTAGGATTTTTTCAGCATTTCATTCAAGTTTTACTCTAGCAGTTTTACCAAACATCTAACAAAATTCAAAAGCCTTCTTCGAAAATTTGTTTGGGTTTTCACACCAGTTTATACTACAGAAATTTCTCCAATAGTTCCGCCAATCATTCCTACGCTTATTTATATAGAGATTCTGTCCAGTGTTTTCCGAGAAAATTATTGGTTAAGCAAATTATCTAAAACAATCCTGAAAAAAACTTTCAGGACTTATTTGAAAAAGAATGACTGGAGAAATTTCTGTAGAAATCTTAAAATGAAACTCTGAAGCAATTGCTGAAGGTATTATTAGAGCAATCCATAGATGAAATCTTATATAAATACTGCAAGACAATTTGCAGGAAATCTCTGGAAACACTGGATAAAATCTTGGAGATGTTAGGACCTTATTGAAAAAATCTTAAGAATTCTTGAGATATCCTATCCTTAGGAAATGAGAGGACAAATCAACAGAAAATATCCTTTGCGTGGCTCATTCCTCAAATATAGTAACTTTCAATTTCCAGTCCAAGGTTAAAATTTGATTCACTGTGCACAAAATATTTGCCAACGTTTGTCCTACCCATGGTTTCGAACGTGGACGCGCCTCTGGATTAGGGTGTTCCAAAATTCAAATTAGTTAGAAAACTTGAGCGCTCAACCTCCAAAATAGTAGTTAAGGATATTACAATTAAAATTTCGTATGTGTATACTCTGAGAAATAACTTCTAGAGGTTGTCTCGTCGGGATTTTTGAAAATAGTCTTATTTTCATGAGTGGTGAAATGATAAACAAATATTTAAAGTTCAGAAAAAAATTCCTCAACCCATAGTTTTTTAACGAATCCAGTGGGGTCCAAACTATCAAGGAAAAACCATCTCACTGTATATTTCACACGAAAATTTAGCACACTGGTTTTTGTATATTCGAAAATCGTGACTTTTAAACTCATTTTTATTTTATATCGTCAAAAGTGGGTATCAAACTTGATACTTGTACTATTCTTTATTTACGAAAAAATGAAATTTCGTAAGGAAAAACACCACAAAAGACAGAACACCCCTAATTTTACGCGTTTTGGAGTTATTCGAAATTTACTGAGGAGAGAAATGTGTCTTTCTAGGTGCTTTTTTGTTTGCAGAGTGTCATTTAAATGTGTTCCAATTCCCAACATAGGTCCCCATAAACCGGAGTAAAAACAATGGCGCATTGTAGTTCACATATAATTGTTGTAAGGTAAGACTGGGTGGACAGACTTAAGTTCCATCATGTCAAATGTATTCATGTAAAATATGTAAATTCGAAAAGGAGCATTCTCGCACTGTTTCCATTGCTCCGAATTTGTACTTTGGAAATTTTACAGCTTTTGGAAAATTAAACTCAATTTAATATATGCGGTTTTCTTACGAAGTTAACCAAAAATTTAAGTTATTTTGTTTGACATTTAATAATGTTTTGCGGTTTTGTGGTAACAGCATTTCAACACTATTGAAAAAAAATCTTACATATAGTGAGTATATTAAGGAAGAAATAAATATCTTAATAACTGAAACCGTCTTCCAAATAATAAATCCAGTCTTAACAACAGTTATATGGGGAATATGGTGCGTCACTCGATTTCCTTCAGTTTATGAGAACATCTTCTTCTTATTCTTGGAATTAACGTCCTCACTGGAACAGAGCCTGCTTCTAAGCTTAGTATTATTATGTGCACTTCCTCAGTTATTAACTGAGAGCTTTCTTTGCCAAAGTTGCCATATGTTGGGTAATATGTTCTTCGACATTTTTTTTTCTAAACAATTTCCCATCCTTTAAGTATGAATAATTCTAGCGTTAAGATTGAAACACACTTTTGATGGTTTGAAATAAAAATGTCCTTAAAAAAAATATATTTTTCGAATGTATAAAAAATGAGTGTAAAAGGTTTTAGTACCAAATATTTAGCGAATTATTTTTACCTTGGACTTGGACCGCAAGGAATACGCAAACAATATAGAAACTTTGGGTCTTACGTAATTTTACTGAACTAGCAATATTTGTTTAGCTCAATTAACGAAAATCGGGGCAACTTTTCAACGGGTTTTCCTACAGCTTCCCTCATCATAAAGTTTGTTTGTAACATCTTTAACTCATTTGAAGGTTGAGCCTCAAATTTTCTGACAAAGTGAAATTTTGGGACAGTGGGGATATAAATCATACAAACCTGAAAATTCTTAACTCTTTCATTATCCTGCCAGATATGTTAACGATGTTTAACAAGAACGTTATCAAGGTCACTAGTTTTCAAAAAAGTTTTAATCGATCGCCTAAGTGTCGTTTGGCCAGTGTACCTTAATATAACTTGATTAACAACAAATCGTAGCTGTCAAGTGTCCTCATTTTTAATTACAAATGTATAATTTATTTAGGTTTCACAGCAATACATGTGCAAATTTTAATTTGTACAGCCTTTGTTTTTTTCACTTTTCTTGAACATGTATGTAAATAAAGCTGATATTATGTTGAAATTACTTATGTCAATACGTGGAAGTGGGAGGAGGTAAAAACCTAAGTACCATCCCTTTTAGCAAAACAATTGCTCTACATGTAGAGCACGAATACACATCAAACTGCATGAATTTATGACTAATTTACCGATTTTTGTATTTATGACCACCCTCCTATGTTTGCTGGATACACTGTGCAAGGGCAAAAATCGCAATTTTAGAAAAGGTTTCTTCAAATATCGCCTGATAGAAAAGACATTTCGTAATTTTGATTAAAATTATCAAAACAACATTAAAACTATACCAAAACTATGTACGAAAACTGTGGAAAAATGGCAGGTTTTAAAGTTTATTGGTCATAATTCATAAACCGTTTATATTTTAGCATGACTTTCTTTCACAAAAATGTACTCTTAACCAATACAAGCAACTTTGTCAGACATTCTGATAACCTAAGAAGGATCTTTCTTCTTGTTATGATCTTCAGTATCATTGTCTATGGAAACATATTATCAACATTATCTCAGAGACACCCACCAAACGAAAGCTTGGACTTTCGTTTGGTTGTAAAACAGTAATGTTCTGTCCTAGGAGGGTCTATAACAAATTTCAAGGAAATGCCTACATTTTGAGTAATTTTTACCTAAAACGAATGTGGAAAAATGAGCTCCGATGGATCATTTTCGTTTCAGCACAAAATTAAAGGAGATAGTGCAAACCTTTTATTTGGTGGGTGTCCAGGAGTTCTTATTTTTAAGATAATTTTCTTCTACCAAAGACACCATGGTGCTGTTGACCCTCATTTTGTCAGGCAGCCCTCAAGCACCGTGCCACCCTTAAGCACCACGCTGATTATGTGTACGAAGAGCGAGGAATTTCCACCTGAACAAAATACAACAGCACAAACACTGAAATGTTGATATGACCAACACATGGTCGTCCATTTGTGTGTTCAAATTCGAACTAATCTTTCAACACCCAAACAGGGTTTTGCTTGTTTTATTTTCAATCTTTGTTAACGAGATATTTAGCTCTGGGCTAGTTCATCTCGGGACCAACGGCATAACTTCCCTTCCGAAGGAAGTCGTAACTTTAATATGTTACGTTATAAGTGACTATTTCGGGGATGGATTTCGATCCCAGGTCCTTGGCGTGAGAGTCTTGAGTTATAACCCCGTCCCGATTTTGCTAGTATTGGGGTGTACTTTCAAGAACTATACATACAATTTTAAAATTCGTGTTTATAATGATAAGAACTGTTGCAATACTTTTCGGTATAATTGAAATAATTTCAAAGTCTCAAAAAAGTGCACTCTCTTGTGTATTTGGAAGGACCATTGTACTTTATGCCAACTTATTCATGATATCTGACCCCAGCCCAAATCCGGCCCTGAACGATGTGCGACACTTCCTAGCTCCCGCAACCCCTTTTGATCAAAACCACAAACCCGCACCGCTCCCCCCAATCGATAGTCGATCCAATAGAGCATGTAAATGAGCTTGGAGGACACAGACAGTCAGGACAAATAGAGAACTGTTTGCTGTTTTTCGGCTTTCACTTTACGCTACTGTCGTCCACCCATCGGATATCTTGTCCACCGGTGGTGGGCGGGTTAGTTGACACATGGCTCAACCGTCAGACGGATCGGGTTGGATGATTTTCTGTTGGCTGGTTGGCTAGAACTAAAGGTAGCAAATCGTAACGAGCTGTTTACCGTGAAAACCTCGAAAACTTGTTTGGTCGTCAACCCCTTCTGCATGTCATTATAACCGGAAACCGGATGGGTGTATCGAAGCGGAAACAGTCGGATGGTTCCAGTGGGTTGGAAAAGGAAATTTTAGTTCCAGTAGATGGGAGGAGGTTCTTGAAAATTATATTACTTTTGTAGATTACGTAACAGGATGTTCAATTTGACAACTCACCTTCTCTACTGGATACCGTTTTGACTCATATTCCGAACACTTATGGCCAGTAGTGACTTCAAATGCGACTGATGGGCATAAATCAGTCGATTATTGTGATAATTCTGATTTCTTCGCAAAGCCCAATTGTTGGCTGTTGGGTGTGCCGTTAAAAATTTAACTTGTTTAGTATTGCTTTAAGGACATATAGGAAAGAATCCCTGTCATGGAAGGGAAGATGGCTTCCTCACGCATACAGACACATTCAGCTAGCGGTTTGCTCTTTCTCTCATATTATGCAACTTACCAGTAGCCCACTGTCAGAACTATATTATCTTTCCATTCTACCCATTTTCTCAACCCATTTTTTTCGAACATAATCGAAATTTGACGACTCGTGGTCATTTTCAACACGCATGACGACTATTTCGGTGCTTGTTTACACTAATTCACTTGCAAACGAAGGACATTTTTCACTAAATTTGCTAGTTTCTGCTAAAGGTAGTCCGTTCAGCACGATTTACTTTCACTTATGGTATATTTAAGAACACGTACTAGATAATTTCTGATAGATATAACTCAAAACATAGCAAAACCATGGTCAAAACAATCACGATGTTAGAATATTTCTCTTGTTTTATTTTTCTATTTTTTGATCGCTTTCGTTGTTGCAGTGTTGTCAGTGTCGTTGGAAGGTATGTAAGACATCCAGCAGTTTGAAAGCGAATTGAAAATAAGCGCCAATCACAAAAACAAAATGAACATCAATTGTTGGCAACGATGTACATTTGATTTAAGTTTCACTACTACCCGAATATAAGAGAATAAAATTGTGCCTACCACTACATTTACATTAAAATTTGTGGTTTCAACGGAGTTTCACCTTAACGCAACAGTATGGAACAACATTTTGATTCAAATGCCGAACCCTGTGTTCATTCTGTCTTATATTCCGAACACATTGATTCAAATTCCGAATAGCACGAATTAATATTGTTGCACTATTTTATCACAACTTCAAAAAAGTAATTCTTTTTGTAGAATTCATAATGATATTGATTATTGATCACCTGGTTTTTGAAAAATTGACCCCCCTTATACAAAAGCTTTTGTATCGCTTCTTTGTTTACTGTTAGTTTATCACAAATCAAACATATAGATCAAGCAATATGAGGTATTGATGAGCTTTCCTCAAAAGTAATCATAATCGGACTTTTTGCCTCCGAGAAATCCAAAAATTGCAAAATAATGTTTTCATATTTAATAACAGTGGCACCACAACTAATTATGTTCATTACTGAAAAAAAAACGTTTGCTTTATTTCCTAATAACACTGTCATCAAAGTTTTGTTTCGAAAAGCAATAACCAAACATGTGAAACATACCGAAAAATTTCAAATTGATCCACAAAAAAGTTCAGAATACCTCCAAAATATTCAAATTAAAATAAAAAGTCTCTCGTTTATTAACTTTAAAAATATTGGAATTAAGTGAATGCGCCACAGACAGAATTTCCAATTATTTTTAGTTTATCATTAATATTACAGCTTAATCAGACTACAAGAAGCTAAGATACATACTAGGGTGCCAATGAAATGTATGGGAAAAATTTTGCCATCGAATTTCAAAAAATGGTAGTGCTCAAAAGTTTTGTCTCCTCGAAAAAGTCCCCATGCAAAATTTGAGCTCAATCGGACTTCATTAAGTGGACCCCCAAAGCGGTCAAAGTTTGGCTTTTTTGACCCATGAAAAATCTCCAAAGGGGGGAGGGGGGGGGGGTTAATGAAATTTCCGAAATCGAAATTTTTTTTTTGATGGCAGATGTCTTAGAAATGCATGACACGTCGAGATCTGGTGTTATTTGGAAAAAAATTTTTTTTGAAAAAATCGACCTTTTGGGTCTTGGTAAATTTTTGAGTTGGGGGAGTGAATTGAATTTGAAATGAACGATTTGAATTCAATTGCTGAGAAATTCAAGGCAATAGTATTGAAACATATCCTATATCATTGTTGGCCACTGAAAGCATATTATATGTGATATTTCATTAGGGTGGTTCATTAACTTTCCATTAGGGTGGTCCTTTTTGTTAAAAAATAAAAAATAGAATTTTAATTGAGTATTGAAGACAATAGTGTTGGAACATCTCTCACATTATAGTAAGCCATTTTCTACATTTAATATGTAGTATTTTATTAGGGTGGTTTACTTATTTTCCATTACGGTGGGCCTTTCTGTCGAAAAATCATAATTTGAATGGGATATTAAAAACAATAGTATTTTATCACCTCTTTCATCATCGTAGGCTATTTCCTTCATTAGATTCGTGATATTTCATTGGGAAGGCTCACTTATATTCCATTACGGCGGTCCTTTAAAAAAAGTTGAGAATTTGAATGGAATAATAAATACAAGAGTAATTAAACATCTCCTGTGTCATCGTAGGCCACTGTTAACATATAATAAGTGATATTTCATTGGGGCTATTGTCCTCAGTTTTGCATAAGGGTGATCATTTAATTTGTAAATTAAAAAAAATATATTCTCAACAGATCTAACAAATCAACTTTGTTTGCATAGTTTTGAATCATGATTCTTCATTGGCATGCAACTCTTCGTTAAGATATTTTCATTAGGGTTTTCTTTTGAACAGTTAAAATAAAACGTTCCAACAACAATAATCAGTGAATTCAGTGAAGCCCAACTCTAACTGCCGTGATCAAACTACAGATAAAAAAGGAATGAAATAATTTTTGACGTATTCAAATTATGACAATAGCTTAATGGGCGACGATGAAAGGCCACAAAAAGTGTTTAGTTTATATTTTCAAAAGAGATTCTCAGCCTTGGGCTCCTTCATTCCCGAAACAAAAGTACGTTGCCTTCTGCTTGCTATAGTACACGCGATTCAGTTGTGACAACGTAGGCAATTCCAGTTTTAACAATCAGTTCTCGTTTATTCTTCAAAGATGTAACACAGTTCCTTATAGAAATTTCGTCGGAATTTCATATGGATTTTTTCGTTGGAGTTTTCAACGGAATTTTCTTTTGAGTTTCCTTTGGAATTTTAATCGGAATTTCCTTCAAAATTCCTTTTAAAATTTTTTATTGGACTTTTCTACGAAATTTCCTTTGAAATTTTCTACGGAATTTTCATCAAAATTGGAAATTTATACTGAATTTGCTTCGGAATATCCTGTGGAATTTTCTTCGGTATGTTTAGAAGTGCCTTTTTTAATTTTCTGTGGTATTTCCTTCGAAATTTCCTATGAAGTGTCCTTCGGAATTTTATTCTGAACTTTTCATTGGAATTTTCTTCGAAATTTACTTCGGAGTTTCTTTTTGATTTTCTTTCGAAATTTGCTTTGGAATTTTTTTTTTGGAGGTTCCTTCCGAATTTTTTCTAGAGTTTGCTTCGGAATTTCCTGTGTAATTATTTTTGGAGCTTCCTTCAGAATTGTATTCGAAATATTATTTGGAATTTCTTTTGAAGCATTGGAATTTACTTTGGAATTTCCTTCGAAATTTTCCTTGGAGCTTTCTTCGGAATTTCATTTGGGATTTCTTTTGGACCTTTGAAATTTTTCCCTTTACAATTTTCATTGGAATTTCTACACAGTTTTCTTGAAAATTTCCTTACAAATTTGCTTCGGATATTCCATAGAAAATTCCTTAGAAATTTTCTACGAAATTTTCTTTTTACTTCCTTTTTTCACTGCAATTTTCTTCGGGATTTGCTTTGAAATTTTCTTTGGAATTTCCTTAGAAATTTCCTTTGGAATATGATTTGGATATTTTTCAGAATTGTCGTCGGAATGTCCTTTGGAATGTGCTTCAGAATTTCTTTTAGAAATTTATTCAGTTTTTTTTTTAATTTTTTTCCGGAATTTCCCTTATATTTTGAAAGCTTCCAACCAAGTTTCCTTTGGATTTTTTTTGGAGCTGTGATTTTTTCTTCGAAAATTCCTTAGAAATTCCTTTTTGAATTTCATTTGGAATTTGCTTTGAATTTTATGGAATTTCCTATGGAGTTTTTGGAATTTCCTTTGAAATTTTCCACGAAATTTTCTTCGGAATTTCCTTTGGATCTTTTTCAGAATTTCATTTGGAATTTTCTACGCAATTTTCGTCAGAATTTCCTCTGAAATTTGCTTCGAAAATTCCGTTGGATTTTTTTTTAGTTTGCTTCGGAATTAACTTTGGAATTTAAAATTCCTTTGCAGTTTTCTTTGAGGCTACTTATAAAATTTTCTTCAGAATTTCCTTTGGAATTCCTTTATTACTTCCTTCAAAATTCTCTTTGAAATTTCTTTCGGAATTTCGTTTGAAGTTTACTTCCACATTTGTTATAGAGTTTCCTCGGAATTTCGTTTTGAATAACCTTTGGAATTTCCTATGGAGATTTCGGAATTTTATTTAGAAGTTTTGATTAGAATTTTTAACGGAATTTTCCTTTGGACTGTTTTAAGTAATTTTCATCAGAATTTCCGTTGAATTTTCTTGGAATTTACTTTGGAATTTCCTTCGAATTGTTTTTTCGGAATTTTCTAAGGAGTATCCTTTAAAAATCCTTTGTATTCTTCGGAGCTTCATATCTCATTTACTTCAGAATTTACTTTGGAATTTCTTCATGAATTTCTTTTAGTAAGTTGCTTCAAGAAGTTATTTTGGATTTCTTTGGAATTACCTTCGGAATTTCCTTCTTCAGTTCTTCAAAATTTTCTTCTGCGTTTCCTTTGGAATTTCTTTCGGAATTTCTTCTGGAATTGCCTTCGGAATTTCCTTTGGAATTCGCTTCGGAAGTTCCTTTGAAATTTCTTATGGAATTTCCTTTGCAATTTCTTTTAGAGCTGGCTTCGGAATTTCATTTGGAGTTTTCTGCGCAATTTTCGTCCGAGTTTTCTTTGGAATTTGCTTCGGAACATCCTTCAAAAATCCATTCGGATTTATTTGTATGGAATTTCTTTTAGAATTTGCTTTGGAATTTCTTTCGGGATTTGCTTTGGAATTTCGTTTGGAATTTCTTTTAGAGCTACCTTCGGGATTTGATTTGGAATTTTCTACGTTATTTTCGTCGAAATTTACTTTGCAATTTGCTTCGGAATTTCTTCTGGAGTTTCCTTCGAAATTCCTTTTGGAGCTTCATGCTAAATTTGATTCGGAATTTCATTTGGAATTTCTTTTGAAGGTTTGAAATTATTTCGGAATTTTCTTCGGAAGTACCTCCATAATTTTCGTTTCCTCTGGAATTTCCTTCGGTATTTCCTTCGGAATTTTCTCTGGTATTTCCTTCGGAATTTTCTCTGGTATTTCCTTCGGAATATCCTCTGGAATTTCCTTCGGAATTTCCTCTGGAATGTCCTTCGGAATTTCCTCTGGAATGTCCTTCGGAATTTCCTCTGGAATTTCATTCGGAATTTCTTTTGGAGATTCCTTCCGTATTTCCCCTAGAATTTTCTTCGAAATTATCTCTGGAATTTCCTTTGGAATTTCCTCTGGAATTTCTTTCGGGATTTTCTCTGGAATTTCCTTCCGAATTTTCTCTGGAATTTCCTTCGGAGTTTCCTCTAGAATTTCCTCTGGAATTTCCTGACAAATTTCGTCTGGAATTTTTCTTCGGAATTTTCTCTGGAATTTCTTTTGGAATTTCCACTGGAATTTCCTCTGGAGTTTCCTTCGTAATTCCCTCTGGAATTTCCGTTGGAATTTCCTTTGGAATTTCCTTCGGTATTTCCTTCAAAATTTTCTCTGGAATTTCCTTCGGAATTTGCAAAACTAAATTGGAAAGATCACTGAGGCTCAATGCTTGATCTCTGAGATGAGTGCATCTGAAATCACGAAGTAACAAGCGGATTTTGTATGAGACGAGGACTCCGAACTGGTTCAGCTTAGTGAAGTGTTGCATTCCGAATGAAAATCACGCAAAACTTTTCAAAAGGACCTTTCTAACAATGAGAGGCTTTCTAGAAAACTCTTTTGTTGTTAAATAAGTTACCTTTACATTTTTCGTCGAACATTACGCAAATATAATGTAGTAGTCCACACCATAATCTTTCGGTCTGTAGATATTAAGGTTGAAATTTTTACAATGACACCATAATCAAGGAAAGTGGACGAGACTTTTTCGAGAAATCATGGTTTCAAACTGTAAGAAAAAATGATGCACTGTAATGGAAAATGAGAGAAACTCCCTAATGAAATATGTTAACAGTGTCCTACGATGATGTCGCATATCAAATGGAACTAGAGGCGCATGAATTTAGAGGAATTTAAAGCCTCTCTAAACAAAAATGAAGACAATGGCCTACGATTATAAAAGAGGTGTTAAAATACTAAAAGGATCAAATTCAAAATTTCTTGATTTTTTTTTTTTAATTTTCGGCAAACACCAATGGAAAATAAGTGAGCCACCCTAATAAAATATCACGAATCTAATGAAGGAAATGCCCTACGATGATGAAAGAGGTGATAAAATACTATTGTTTTTAATATCCCATTCAAATTATGATTTTTCGACAGAAAGGCCCACCCTAATGGAAAATAAGTGAACCGCCCTAATAAAATACCACATATTAAATGTAGAAAATGGCTAACGATAATGTGAGAGATGTTCCAATACTATTGTCTTCAATATTCAATTAAAATTCATTTTTTTATTTTTTAACAAAAAGGACCACCCTAATGGAAAGTAAATGAACCACCCTAATGAAATATCACATATAATATGCTTTCAGTGGCCAACAATGATATAGGATATGTTTCAATACTATTGCCTTAAATTTCTCAGCAATTGAATTCAAATCGTTCATTTCAAATTCAATTCACTCCCCCAACTCAAAAATTTACAAAGTCCCAAAAGGTCGATTTTTTCAAAAAAAATTGTTTCCAAATAACACCAGATCTCGACGTTTCATGCATTTCTAAGATATCCGGCATCAAAAAAAAAATTCGATTTCGGAAATTTCATGTACCCCCTTTGGAGATTTTTCATGGATCAAAAAAGCCAAACTTTGACCGCTTTGGGGGTCCACTTAATGAAGTCCGATCGAGCTCAAATTTTGCATGGGGACTTTTTTCGAGGAGACAAAACTTTTGAGGACTACCATTTTTTGAAATTCGAAAAATCGATTTT